>NW_028153612.1:0-99000 GCF_964211835.1 Anser anser | reverse complement strand
TGTGCTACCAGAATTCTCCTGAAGCAAATGTTGTGCTGCCTTGCACAAAAAGGTATATCTGCTTTAGGAAGGTGAAAATAAATTAATCTGCTAGGAACAGTACCACAGGTATATTTTCAAATTTTCCCTGTCTGCTTTCTGTCTCTACAGGTTATTCATTTTTTTTCTTGCTATGCTTTACAGTTTTAGAATTAATTGTATGCAAATACAATTGCAGTTAGAAATATAAAGTAAGAACATAGAGCTTGAAGACAGACTCTTGTTGGGGCAGAGGCCAGAAGGCTGCATTTGTTGGTTCCTTCTAACATCTGCAAGCAGAGTTTCTGAGGTTGAGGAGGAACAGGTAGTTTTCTGCTGACTGGAAGCAACTTGTGCAAGGGTCTGTGGACCTTACGATTGGCCTCATTGATCTGCAGTGGTCCGCTTTACCCCTGGTCTCAGCCACACACCCAGGGAGTCTGCGCGTTGCTCTGGTGGTGTGAGTGTTTAAGAGCACGTGACTGATGGCAGGAGAATCCCCCTTTTGGGATGAAAAGCCAGTCACAAATGCAAGCTGTTTTGATGATGAGTTGGGATGATTTGATGTTTCTGTCCTGCTGTGGACTGTGTCTGTTAGGTGTTCACAATGTATGACTGTCACACGTGGTGTGTTTTTCTTTCCTCTGAAACCACAAAAGATGATGGGAGAACTTCCTGCCTTCTAGCATGGAAAGATTACTATAGCTGCATGAATTGTTTTAATGCGATACGCAGGGAGATGGTTCCTGTTGCAGGCAAACTGGTCTTCCACTTCTGGTCCCCAGGAGAGTGGTCATCAAACAAAATTCTCTGAGGAGCACCTGACAAAGATGGTCAGGTGTCAGGACACACCTGACAGAGGAAACAGGAAAATTTAAGAGAAAAGATTTTTTCTCTCTTTGCAAAAGTACAGATGAGAAGTTTGAGGGGGGGTAGGGGGAGGGATGGGGAAGGGGGGGGGATCATAGTAGATAATCGGTAATGCAAGAGAAGAGATTTGAGTTGGAGGAGGAGAACTTGGGATGCCCTTCACAACTCTGAAGTGAAGCCTGAAGAAGACTACAGTAGTAAGACTAATGAACTGGGAAATGCTAGAAAAGATTTGACCGTTTTTCTCATATCTGTGGAGTCTTTGCCCTAGCTAAGGAGTAAAAAAAGTGATTTTTCAGAACCCTCATAAACGCTGTGCTTCTAATGATGCTTTGCTTGTTGCATATATACCTAAGGAGGGGAACTGCAAATCTATAATGCTTCCAGAATGGGGCTGCTTGGAGAGGATGTGCTTCGGCTACCTGGTAGCCTCAGGCTCATTGCTGGTGCTGAGGCAGAAGGTCTAATGCAGCCAGCCCAGAGCCCATTAGCTTTGCCAGGGGGCACGAAAGAATATCTGGTCTGGCATGGTAGGAGTAGGAATTTGATTAGGAAAATGCCTTGAGGCAAGCGGCTACAAGAGCCCCAGCAGGGCTTTCCTGGATACTTGTGCACCAGAGAGTGCTCAGGGTGAGCCTTCCCGATTCAAGGAGATTGTAATAAACTCCGCATAGTGCTCTAAAGCCAAGACTAGAAAGAATCGAGCTGCCGATTGCAGGAAGGGACGTTTTGTTCCCAGAACTACACGGCTTCACTAAGTGTGACCTGTTCTTGCTCTGACATGACAAATTTCAGCCTGAGAGACGCCCTGGGTGACCTAATCCAGTATACCCTCATTTTAACGAGTGGTAATCACAAAACCTGGCAATAATTGTCCTGATTTTCTGAGGAGCATAGTATTGCAGTGCCCACTGATTTCAAAGTAAGATTAATCTTCCAGGGCAGCAGGTTGTTGTTATCCTGACATAATGGCAGCCTGTATATCAGACCTGCAGATTGGTACTTTGGAGATCCAGAGCTCTTCTCCTGACTGTGATTTTTACAGTTTTTCTTTCCAGACATGCCTTTGCCAAAGAAAGATGGTAGAAGACTGCTGAGATGCCTACGAATCACAGAATCACCGAATCACTGAATGTTAGGGATTGGAAGGGACCTTGAAAGATCGTCTGGTCCAATGCCCCTGCCGGAGCAGGAGCAGCTAGATCAGGTCACACAGGAACGCGTCCAGGCAGCTTTGGAATGCCTCTGGAGAAGGAAACTCCACATCCCCCCTGTGCAGCCTGTTCCGGTGTTCTGTCACCATCACCATAAAAAAGTTTTGTCTTGCATTTAAGTGGAACCTCCTATGTTCCAGCACGCACCCAGTGCCCCCTGTCCTACTGTTAGATGTCGCTGAGAAGAGCCTGGCTCCGTCCTCCTGACACTCTCCCTTTACATATTTATAAACATTAAGAAGGTCACCCCTCAGTCTCCTCTTCTCCAACTAAAGAGACCCAGCTCCCTCAGCCTTTCCTCAAAAGGGAGACGCTCCACTCCCTTTATCACCCTTGTGGCTCTGTGCTGGACTCTCTCAAGCAGTTCCCTGTCCTTCTGGAACTGGGGGGCCCAGAACTGGACGCAATATTGCAGATGTGGTCTCACTAGGGCAGAGTAGAGGGGGAGGAGAACCTCTCTCGACCTACTAACCACAGCCCTGCTAATACACCCCAGGATGCCATTGGCCTTCTTGGCCACAAGGGCACAGTGCTGGCTCATGGTCAGCCAGCTCTCCGCCAGGACACCCACGTCCCTTCCCCCTTTGCTGCTCTCCAGCAGGGCAGTCCCCAACTTATCCTGGTGTCTGGGGTTGTTCTTGCCCCGATGCAGGGCTCTACACTTGCCCTCGTTATATTTCATGAAGTTTCTCCCCGCCTGATGCTCCAACCTGTTGAGACAGGCAGCAAAAGTTCAGACAAGTCTGTTAGTTTTGAGTCACTTCATCTCTTTATTGTCAACTTGTTGTGCATTACTGCACAACACAGAGACTGTGACGCTTGCGTCTTCGTTCTTCAGGCCGGATTCTGTTGTTTTGAACCCTTGCGCATCCTCCACCAGAAAAGCAGCCCCTTCCTGGTTTGGACGCCTTTGAGAATGGTGTAGGTTCCTGTGGATGTCGTTGATGGCCTTAATTCTGGAAGCCGCACGAGTGCTTCTGCTTTTGGGTTGTCTCAGTGGCTCCCTCATCTGCGGCTCCCCAGGCTTAGGGAGCTGCTCCTCTGAACAGATGTCGCCTTTGTGAACCTTTGGGATTTCTTGCTCACAGGCACTTTGAACTGGCAGCCCAGCAGCTCCTTGGTGACGTGGCCGTCTTACAGAATGTGCGTGGCTCTTGATGATCGCATTCATGGCTCTCATTCTGGCAAGAGCAGACGGCATGGTGCTTTTGGGCTGGTGCAGTGCTTCGCTCGGCAGTGCCAGTGGAATTGTCTGGTCCGGACAGCCCTCGACATTTTGACGCTTGTCTTCGTTTTTCCTCAAGTTGAGAGTTTCTGTGCATCTGAGGAACTGGTGACAGAAAACATAGCCTTTTAGAGACTGAAAGCAGGGAAAGAAGAGGCTTCCTTCATCAGAGAAGGAAAGGAAAAGCAGAAGCGTTTGAGTTCAACTTTCAGTTGTGTTTGTCATGTAATAGAAGTACTTGCTGAATTACAGGTTGTACTAAATACCACCTTGTGTGCCCGTCATTGCTAAGCTCCGTATATTCCTACTGCTTTCACAGGTTGCATTTTCAGTTGCAACTACATGGTAAAAATAGAAATTCAGACTGTATTTGACAGACTGATGTCTACTCTTACTATAAAGGCACAGACCTTGCCATCTGGTACAGATGTTGCAGTCTCTCTGTCTATGGGAACAGCGTTTTCCTCTGCTGTCCTTTCTGTCTGATGGTCACACACCTCTGTGGAAGTCTTTGGGACCTCCACGTCCATAGCTGCATTGCTTACTGCAATGGAAAGAATAATAATTACTATTATTATTAAAAAAAAAAAAAGTAAATGAACAACGGACAATATGAAGAGAAGAAATACGTAGGAAATGGATGGAAGAAGTGTTGAGGGACACGTTATCTATGGCCTGCTGTTTTGCCGTACCTGAATTGCCTGAATGTCAGGGCTCGCACAGGACTGAGGTCTTTGTGTTAACCGAGCGCGTGAATTCTAATACCAGGACTAGACCGCAGAAGCAGCGCCTCTATACCGTGCTCATGGTGTCCAGGCCGGTTCCGCCTGGCTATAAATTGAGCCTTTATCATCCACAGTTTCGGCTATACAGGGGCAAGGGTTTGCGTGTGTCTTCAGACATCTCTTAAAATGCCCCGCTCTTTCCAGCAGCTCAGCACAAATTGGAAGCTACCTCCTTCTGCCAAACTCCTCTCTGTGTACCAGCACGGAAAGCTGTTTCTTAGGTCCCACTGAGACCAATGAAAGTGCTTAGCTGAGGAAGGAGGCACTGAACAACTTGGAGCAATGTCCTGTATCTGTATCCTAAAAGCAGCCCCACGTTTGTGCCAGTAAAGACAGTTGCCAAGAACTTGGTTTGTCGTGCTCCTTTGGGAGCCGTTACTCTCAAGCCACTTCTTACCTGCTTCATCAGTATGCCGGGTGAGTGTAGAAGCCCCGTTTGTCTCTGGAGTCACTTGCTCCCCGAGAGAAACCTGTGCACAAAACCTTCACGTTACTGCGGGATTTAGTGCAACATGGAAGAATACTCCATATTTCGGCTGCTGTCTTTGAAACATCACAGAGAAGTCTGAGTGGGAAGCCCCATTCATTACCACATCCAAACAACCCTGTCTAGGACACTGTTTTAAAAACATACCTGCCAAATGGTATAATTGTTAATTGATAAACTTACCTCTTTGCTTGGAAAGGCTTCTAGTGGGGCTTCTTTGGAGCTCGTCGCACTGCACTCAGCTTCCCTGGTGCTGCTTGATAGTGGGAGCTGAGTGGTTCTTGAGGTCTCCTGAAAACAAATACAAAGAATCACGTAATTAACAGTAATCTGGATTTGTGTTTCTGCCTGTGAAGGGCTGTCACAAATCAGTTCTACTTTAACAGATGTTAAGCCCAAATGGTTCCTTTATGGCAGTGTACCGTGATGATTTAGGGGATTACGAGCACCACAAGGAACCCATGTGATGAGAAGGTTGAACCGTTAAAGTTAGGTGAGGCTCGAGGAGGGCGAGTTGAAAAGAAAATGGGGTGCAAATTTTTCCAGGGACACCGGGAATGGTGAATCCTGGAATCAAGCAAATAGTGTTATTTTCCTCTCAAGCTCTTTAACAGGGGAAACCTAATTTGTTAGTATTCAAAATGCCATTGTTACCTCTGCAGCTTTGTGCTGGTGCTGGGAGTGAGCAAAGGTGGTCATTGAAGGGGTCATCTGCCCATTCTCAAAGTGTTTCCTCACTGCAGCCAGGCCCCCGGGCACAGTGCAGGACTTGATTTCCTCTGAGGTCTAGAGGGATCAAATAAGGCCAGGTGTTTTCCATTTGCAGTAAGAACATACCATCCATTTCAACAAGTAAGGGCAAGGTGTTATAGGGTGTAAATGAAGCAGTTCATATGTTCTCAACACAGTTCGGTTGGGTTAGGCTTCCTCCAGTTCTTCCTTTTGGGGAGAGAGAGCTAACAGCACCATTGCTGGCAGTGTTGGGAGGAGGGAATTGGAACCTTCTTGGCCCAAAGAACTGCAGGAATCTGTTCCAAATACACAAGGGCAATTAGGAAATCAAGAAGCCAGTGGGCAGGAATTGCGTGGTTTGAAAACACCTGGACTCTGAAGGCGAGCGTGGCTGGTGGCTGCTTCCCTCAGGTGGCTTCTGGGCTACCTGAGCACCCATAGCTGAGCTGTTTTATCATGCGGTAATTTCAAATTCTTCAGTTCGAGCAGCAAGAGCTCTAAAGTCACTGTGCTCCTGAACAGGATTTTATTATTTGGCGATAGAGAATAGTTGTTGTGGTAAGGAAACTGCCTTGTTTTGTCATCACAGGATAACCGTGTTGCTGATCTCTCTCTCACCCATGATCCTCATACATGAAGTTCAGGCAAAGGTGGACTGAAAGGAAGAGCACGTCCACGAAATAACGGGGATTGTCCAAAAGACCAAAGGCATCTAGCGTGAGAAACCTCTTTTGGTAGAGAGAGAGACTGATGGATGACTATGTTTGCTCTATAGGTTTCCTAATTTGGGATTTAAATTTTCATCCACCCTATGATCCACCTGATAGCTTGCTTGTAGAAATAAAGATGGTTACGATCTGTCCCTGGGCAAAGCAAACGTAGAATTAAGAAGATATTGAGACATTGGTATCTTACATTGGCAAAGCGGTTGCTGTTCTCTGCCTTTGACACCGCAGCCTGATACAGAGCCATTTTGTCTTTCAAGGAGACATTCTCCTGGAATTCCGTCAGTGTATTGCCGGTGTTGGGAGGGCTCTCTTCTGGAAGTCCTCCTACAGCTTTGCAGCCACCCACTGCAACCACAAAGAGACGTCATAGTTGGGGAGAGGGAGATGGGTGCATGTGTTTCAAAGCTTGAAAGAAAAGCAGTAAGCAAAACAAACAGTATTGCCAACATTTTACCCACTGTGTCGTCGCACTTTTACTTTAGAGCACATCAAGCACGGAGCATTTGATTTGTGGAAACCAGAATGCCTTTAACTAATAAAAGTTAACGCATTGTTACCAAAGCAACGCACTGCTAAATCCAAACTATCTTCACCAAAGAAGAAAATGAAGATACCACTTTTTTGTAATTGATGGATGCTGCCCATAGTTTTGATATCCTATTTGTAATTTGGGCTGTCTTCATCAAAAGTTATCTTCTCAAAACATAAGACACCATTCTGTTGTGTTTTGCTCAACAAGTATTTAATGGGCATCAGGCACTGCTCCATAGTGCAACAGACAAAATGGAGAAGGCTAGAAAGCTTGTTTTGCACTGAGAAGAACACCACGTTCTCTCCCTGGGCGGCCTGGGGGCTGCCCTGATGAGGTGAGTGTGCTTGCCCCTTGCCACCTCAAAGACGGAGCGCATTGAACTAAAGGGAGAAATCCGATCCAAGTGGTAAGGCTAACCTTCAGTGTTGGTGGTCTGTCCATTGCCTGAGGACATCTTCTCAAAGATTGCCCTCCCCCGTTTCACGCTGGACATTTCCATGAGAGAAATGTCTGTCTGGCTCCCAGGCTGAGTGGCCAGTGCTGGTGGCAGTGAGCTTTTGCCACTTTCCGCTTCCTGTTGGAAGACATGGAGGGGATGTGAGTTAGAAGCTACTGGGAGGAGCCAGGTAGGGCTTTCCGGGGGCAGAAAGGATATGAAGAGGCAGCAGATTGGAAGGGGGTGCTGTTGTGGCAGTAGTGTTCTCCGAGTCCTCAGTGAGAGCGCGGGAATCCTTTTCAGCTGCGGAACCTGCGTGCACTCACCTTCCTGCCACCCAGGGTCTCAAAGTGGCTCTGCAGCTCCTTGACAGAGATGGGGAAGGTCTCAGTCCGGCGAGGGCCACCCAGGGTGACGTCCGCCCTCCCGCTGTCTGCCGCAGCTTCGTCCACGGTGCTGCCTGGGCTGGCTTGCTCTGGTGCCAGGGACCGTGGGGCTGGCAGGCGTTGGAAGGCCGGGCTGGGTGCCAGAGCACTGGCGGACTCCCATCTCTTCGTGAGGAGCTTCACAGAGCTCTTCTGCACGGTCAAGTCGGGCAGCTCCATCGCGCCCTGCCAATGCAACGGGTACCTCATGACATAGCTTGTATTTCAGACTGAGCTTCCGTCTGCGTTGTTCGCTTGTGGGCACTTTACTTTTGCTCTCTTTGTTTTGGGACAAATCTTTAACCAGGGTTTGAGTGGTCTGCAGTATTTCACGGGGGAAGAAGAAGCACTGGAGAAGCGCTAGGTTTCTGCAACCCAAGGGTACTCATGAAGGAAATTCCCTTGGGGCATGTGCACTTGTCAGCAAAGAATTTGACTTTAGGCCTCAACCTGACTTTAAGTCACTTTTGCCACCTGCTCATGGCCGCTTAAATCACTACAGAATGCTGAGGGCAATTCATTCTTAAGTCAAATACTTGGTGAAGACTGCACGTCTGACACTGTCAGGGCCTTGAATTGTTTCCCAGGCTTCGCAGAACCTTCTTAGCCTTTATGAAAATGCAGGAAGAAAATTGGGGGAATACGAAAACCCAAAGAGGTATGGAGCTGGGCTTCAATGACCTTTAGCATTTCACACCGCCTTTGCCGACTGTACTTCCTAACTTTTGCTGGCCACTTCTAAAGTTATCATGCTTAAAACGTGCCGGAGGAAGGCACAAACTAAGGGCTTGGCTGCTTTTTGCTCGATGGCCATGCTGGGCAGGAAGGCAGAGGGATGCGAGAGGGAGAACCAGAAGCTGCTTCAGTTCTTCCCTCTGTCTGGTGGCTAATATTCACTGGCCACGGTACTAGAGGATCTCTTCTCCACTAAAGACTCCCTGAAAGTGCACGTGAGAGCTAGCTGCACGCTTCTGACACTGTCACTGGAAGAGCTTGCAGTTTTTCTTCTGCAAGTAAGCAGAGCCACAAGTATCTGAAGCATTCTTTTTTTTTTTTTTTTTCATTTGCCCCCTCTCGCCCACTTATCACACAAACAGTATCAGGCTTTGCGCTAGACCACCTTCGTCCAAAAAAGTGCATGAACTTGTGTATTCGTAAGGAGCTAATCTTACCGCTTGGCTCTTCTCAGTTGAATTTTCCTTCTGTGACTCTGCTGCACACATTGCGTGCCTGTTGAAAGGAAGGCAAATGTAAACATTCTCTTATTCACCGCTCTCATTTGACTAACGAATGTGAAGCTAGATCGACAGTTCACAGTATGCATTGGAGAAAAGCCTCGTCCTACCTCGTCCGTCACAATCTCACTTCCAAGAAGTGATGGCCGCAGGAAGAGGCGCCGCCTTTTAACCTGCGTGTCTTCATGGTGAGCACACAATCAGTCCACAGTGTCCAGGTTACCGTCTCCACGCGTGGGCATACGGAAACCAAGGCAACCAAGCCAGCCTCCTGGCTTTCCTTACCCCAAAATTCCGAGCAGAGACTCCCCGGGACAGAATCTGTTGTTGGTGCACAACCTCTCCCAGAAAGAACTTGGTGTCCTGAGGGACAAGTTCTTGGGCAGACCGTTGTGGTAGATAATAAAAGCCCTCAAACACAGAGAGCACTGGTTTTTCGTTTTTATTCTCCGCTACACAGCTAACTTCAAATTCTCTCTTAGAGCTAACTGGCAGAATTGTTTGACCAGCTCTAGCATGCCGTGCTTGGTTTTCTTTCATGTACGCATGTTGGTGGTTTTGGGGTGTGTTTGTTTCTTTTCTGGTAGCTAAGAGAAATACCAAAATGTTGGGTAATTTACCCTTGGGGGCGTTCTCTCTTCCCGTAGTATGGAGCAGACTTCTGACTTTCAGGCTACAGCTCCTTGGCCAACCAAACTTTTGAAGGACTCTCTAGTAGGCCAACCCGTTTAGTGAGCTAGTCCTTCTCTAGAGGCAGTTATGTATCTTCCTCTGGAAAAGGATCGGGTGGAACTCGGCTGCCCACCTGAGTAAAACCACCACATCTTTAGAAGGCGACACTGAAGAAGTAATCTTACAGTGATCCTATTTGATATCTTTCATATGTAAATACTGAAAAAATATTTTCATGTGCTCATTACTAGCCACAGATTTGACACACTTCAGCTGGAGTGTAAATCCTTCTGAAGGAATCATTTGCTCAAAAGGGGGTTTGTATGGAGGAAAGATGCACTCTGATAGTACAGCCTCACCTATAGGCAGGAAAGTTCTTGTCAAAAGTAAGATGCAAATACAGCAGTGACTGTTTTGTCAGGAAGGCAGTGAAGTTGTCCTGAGGGACTTTGCTGATAGCTGAGTTAGCTGCTGGCTGGCCGCTTCAGCCAGAGAAGATGCTCTTGCCCCTTGTTGGGCTGCAGGCCTACGAAGCCTGTTGCCCCAGGGCACCACCAGACTTGTGCAGCTGTGGCTCAGGGTCCCAGAGGCTCCTTAGCACCGTGCCGGTAGGGATGCTGTGGGAAAGGAAGGACTGGCAAAGGCTTACACTCACGCACAGCCTTCACTCACGCACGCTCACACACCATTTGTGCTCGCTCTCTTGCTGTCCTGTGCACCCACTCTTTCCAGGAGCTTTCCATTCTAGGTGGTTGTCCGTCTCCAGAGCTTGGAGATGGACTCTTGTTGGGGCAGAGGCCAGAAGGCTGCATTTGTTGGTTCCTTCTAACATCTGCAAGCAGAGTTTCTGAGGTTGAGGAGGAACAGGTAGTTTTCTGCTGACTGGAAGCAACTTGTGCAAGGGTCTGTGGACCTTACGATTGGCCTCATTGATCTGCAGTGGTCCGCTTTACCCCTGGTCTCAGCCACACACCCAGGGAGTCTGCGCGTTGCTCTGGTGGTGTGAGTGTTTAAGAGCACGTGACTGATGGCAGGAGAATCCCCCTTTTGGGATGAAAAGCCAGTCACAAATGCAAGCTGTTTTGATGATGAGTTGGGATGATTTGATGTTTCTGTCCTGCTGTGGACTGTGTCTGTTAGGTGTTCACAATGTATGACTGTCACACGTGGTGTGTTTTTCTTTCCTCTGAAACCACAAAAGATGATGGGAGAACTTCCTGCCTTCTAGCATGGAAAGATTACTATAGCTGCATGAATTGTTTTAATGCGATACGCAGGGAGATGGTTCCTGTTGCAGGCAAACTGGTCTTCCACTTCTGGTCCCCAGGAGAGTGGTCATCAAACAAAATTCTCTGAGGAGCACCTGACAAAGATGGTCAGGTGTCAGGACACACCTGACAGAGGAAACAGGAAAATTTAAGAGAAAAGATTTTTTCTCTCTTTGCGAAAGTACAGATGAGAAGTTTGAGGGGGGGTAGGGGGAGGGATGGGGAAGGGGGGGGGATCATAGTAGATAATCGGTAATGCAAGAGAAGAGATTTGAGTTGGAGGAGGAGAACTTGGGATGCCCTTCACAACTCTGAAGTGAAGCCTGAAGAAGACTACAGTAGTAAGACTAATGAACTGGGAAATGCTAGAAAAGATTTGACCGTTTTTCTCATATCTGTGGAGTCTTTGCCCTAGCTAAGGAGTAAAAAAAGTGATTTTTCAGAACCCTCATAAACGCTGTGCTTCTAATGATGCTTTGCTTGTTGCATATATACCTAAGGAGGGGAACTGCAAATCTATAATGCTTCCAGAATGGGGCTGCTTGGAGAGGATGTGCTTCGGCTACCTGGTAGCCTCAGGCTCATTGCTGGTGCTGAGGCAGAAGGTCTAATGCAGCCAGCCCAGAGCCCATTAGCTTTGCCAGGGGGCACGAAAGAATATCTGGTCTGGCATGGTAGGAGTAGGAATTTGATTAGGAAAATGCCTTGAGGCAAGTGGCTACAAGAGCCCCAGCAGGGCTTTCCTGGATACTTGTGCACCAGAGAGTGCTCAGGGTGAGCCTTCCCGATTCAAGGAGATTGTAATAAACTCCGCATAGTGCTCTAAAGCCAAGACTAGAAAGAATCGAGCTGCCGATTGCAGGAAGGGACGTTTTGTTCCCAGAACTACACGGCTTCACTAAGTGTGACCTGTTCTTGCTCTGACATGACAAATTTCAGCCTGAGAGACGCCCTGGGTGACCTAATCCAGTATACCCTCATTTTAACGAGTGGTAATCACAAAACCTGGCAATAATTGTCCTGATTTTCTGAGGAGCATAGTATTGCAGTGCCCACTGATTTCAAAGTAAGATTAATCTTCCAGGGCAGCAGGTTGTTGTTATCCTGACATAATGGCAGCCTGTATATCAGACCTGCAGATTGGTACTTTGGAGATCCAGAGCTCTTCTCCTGACTGTGATTTTTACAGTTTTTCTTTCCAGACATGCCTTTGCCAAAGAAAGATGGTAGAAGACTGCTGAGATGCCTACGAATCACAGAATCACCGAATCACTGAATGTTAGGGATTGGAAGGGACCTTGAAAGATCGTCTGGTCCAATGCCCCTGCCGGAGCAGGAGCAGCTAGATCAGGTCACACAGGAACGCGTCCAGGCAGCTTTGGAATGCCTCTGGAGAAGGAAACTCCACATCCCCCCTGTGCAGCCTGTTCCGGTGTTCTGTCACCATCACCATAAAAAAGTTTTGTCTCGCATTTAAGTGGAACCTCCTATGTTCCAGCACGCACCCAGTGCCCCCTGTCCTACTGTTAGATGTCGCTGAGAAGAGCCTGGCTCCGTCCTCCTGACACTCTCCCTTTACATATTTATAAACATTAAGAAGGTCACCCCTCAGTCTCCTCTTCTCCAACTAAAGAGACCCAGCTCCCTCAGCCTTTCCTCAAAAGGGAGACGCTCCACTCCCTTTATCACCCTTGTGGCTCTGTGCTGGACTCTCTCAAGCAGTTCCCTGTCCTTCTGGAACTGGGGGGCCCAGAACTGGACGCAATATTGCAGATGTGGTCTCACTAGGGCAGAGTAGAGGGGGAGGAGAACCTCTCTCGACCTACTAACCACAGCCCTGCTAATACACCCCAGGATGCCATTGGCCTTCTTGGCCACAAGGGCACAGTGCTGGCTCATGGTCAGCCAGCTCTCCGCCAGGACACCCACGTCCCTTCCCCCTTTGCTGCTCTCCAGCAGGGCAGTCCCCAACTTATCCTGGTGTCTGGGGTTGTTCTTGCCCCGATGCAGGGCTCTACACTTGCCCTCGTTATATTTCATGAAGTTTCTCCCCGCCTGATGCTCCAACCTGTTGAGACAGGCAGCAAAAGTTCAGACAAGTCTGTTAGTTTTGAGTCACTTCATCTCTTTATTGTCAACTTGTTGTGCATTACTGCACAACACAGAGACTGTGACGCTTGCGTCTTCGTTCTTCAGGCCGGATTCTGTTGTTTTGAACCCTTGCGCATCCTCCACCAGAAAAGCAGCCCCTTCCTGGTTTGGACGCCTTTGAGAATGGTGTAGGTTCCTGTGGATGTCGTTGATGGCCTTAATTCTGGAAGCCGCACGAGTGCTTCTGCTTTTGGGTTGTCTCAGTGGCTCCCTCATCTGCGGCTCCCCAGGCTTAGGGAGCTGCTCCTCTGAACAGATGTCGCCTTTGTGAACCTTTGGGATTTCTTGCTCACAGACACTTTGAACTGGCAGCCCAGCAGCTCCTTGGTGACGTGGCCGTCTTACAGAATGTGCGTGGCTCTTGATGATCGCATTCATGGCTCTCATTCTGGCAAGAGCAGACGGCATGGTGCTTTTGGGCTGGTGCAGTGCTTCGCTCGGCAGTGCCAGTGGAATTGTCTGGTCCGGACAGCCCTCGACATTTTGACGCTTGTCTTCGTTTTTCCTCAAGTTGAGAGTTTCTGTGCATCTGAGGAACTGGTGACAGAAAACATAGCCTTTTAGAGACTGAAAGCAGGGAAAGAAGAGGCTTCCTTCATCAGAGAAGGAAAGGAAAAGCAGAAGCGTTTGAGTTCAACTTTCAGTTGTGTTTGTCATGTAATAGAAGTACTTGCTGAATTACAGGTTGTACTAAATACCACCTTGTGTGCCCGTCATTGCTAAGCTCCGTATATTCCTACTGCTTTCACAGGTTGCATTTTCAGTTGCAACTACATGGTAAAAATAGAAATTCAGACTGTATTTGACAGACTGATGTCTACTCTTACTATAAAGGCACAGACCTTGCCATCTGGTACAGATGTTGCAGTCTCTCTGTCTATGGGAACAGCGTTTTCCTCTGCTGTCCTTTCCGTCTGATGGTCACACACCTCTGTGGAAGTCTTTGGGACCTCCACGTCCATAGCTGCATTGCTTACTGCAATGGAAAGAATAATAATTACGATTATTATTAAAAAAAAAAAAAGTAAATGAACAACGGACAATATGAAGAGAAGAAATACGTAGGAAATGGATGGAAGAAGTGTTGAGGGACACGTTATCTATGGCCTGCTGTTTTGCCGTACCTGAATTGCCTGAATGTCAGGGCTCGCACAGGACTGAGGTCTTTGTGTTAACCGAGCGCGTGAATTCTAATACCAGGACTAGACCGCAGAAGCGGCGCCTCTACACCGTGCTCATGGTGTCCAGGCCTGTTCCGCCTGGCTATAAATTGAGCCTTTATCATCCACAGTTTCGGCTATACAGGGGCAAGGGTTTGCGTGTGTCTTCAGACATCTCTTAAAATGCCCCGCTCTTTCCAGCAGCTCAGCACAAATTGGAAGCTACCTCCTTCTGCCAAACTCCTCTCTGTGTACCAGCACGGAAAGCTGTTTCTTAGGTCCCACTGAGACCAATGAATGTGCTTAGCTGAGGAAGGAGGCACTGAACAACTTGGAGCAATGTCCTGTATCTGTATCCTAAAAGCAGCCCCACGTTTGTGCCAGTAAAGACAGTTGCCAAGAACTTGGTTTGTCGTGCTCCTTTGGGAGCCGTTACTCTCAAGCCACTTCTTACCTGCTTCATCAGTATGCCGGGTGAGTGTAGAAGCCCCGTTTGTCTCTGGAGTCACTTGCTCCCCGAGAGAAACCTGTGCACAAAACCTTCACGTTACTGCGGGATTTAGT
The DNA here is from genome assembly GCF_964211835.1 of Anser anser. Lineage (NCBI taxonomy): Eukaryota > Metazoa > Chordata > Aves > Anseriformes > Anatidae > Anser > Anser anser. Next base: position 84,498 of record NW_028153612.1, on the reverse strand, counting down.
GCAACATGGAAGAATACTCCATATTTCGGCTGCTGTCTTTGAAACATCACAGAGAAGTCTGAGTGGGAAGCCCCATTCATTACCACATCCAAACAACCCTGTCTAGGACACTGTTTTAAAAACATACCTGCCAAATGGTATAATTGTTAATTGATAAACTTACCTCTTTGCTTGGAAAGGCTTCTAGTGGGGCTTCTTTGGAGCTCGTCGCACTGCACTCAGCTTCCCTGGTGCTGCTTGATAGTGGGAGCTGAGTGGTTCTTGAGGTCTCCTGAAAACAAATACAAAGAATCACGTAATTAACAGTAATCTGGATTTGTGTTTCTGCCTGTGAAGGGCTGTCACAAATCAGTTCTACTTTAACAGATGTTAAGCCCAAATGGTTCCTTTATGGCAGTGTACCGTGATGATTTAGAGGATTACGAGCACCACAAGGAACCCATGTGATGAGAAGGTTGAACCGTTAAAGTTAGGTGAGGCTCGAGGAGGGCGAGTTGAAAAGAAAATGGGGTGCAAATTTTTCCAGGGACACCGGGAATGGTGAATCCTGGAATCAAGCAAATAGTGTTATTTTCCTCTCGAGCTCTTTAACAGGGGAAACCTAATTTGTTAGTATTCAAAATGCCATTGTTACCTCTGCAGCTTTGTGCTGGTGCTGGGAGTGAGCAAAGGTGGTCATTGAAGGGGTCATCTGCCCATTCTCAAAGTGTTTCCTCACTGCAGCCAGGCCCCCGGGCACAGTGCAGGACTTGATTTCCTCTGAGGTCTAGAGGGATCAAATAAGGCCAGGTGTTTTCCATTTGCAGTAAGAACATACCATCCATTTCAACAAGTAAGGGCAAGGTGTTATAGGGTGGAAATGAAGCAGTTCATATGTTCTCAACACAGTTCGGTTGGGTCAGGCTTCCTCCAGTTCTTCCTTTTGGGGAGAGAGAGCTAACAGCACCATTGCTGGCAGTGTTGGGAGGAGGGAATTGGAACCTTCTTGGCCCAAAGAAATGCAGGAATCTGTTCCAAATACACAAGGGCAATTAGGAAATCAAGAAGCCAGTGGGCAGGAATTGCGTGGTTTGAAAACACCTGGACTCTGAAGGCGAGCGTGGCTGGTGGCTGCTTCCCTCAGGTGGCTTCTGGGCTACCTGAGCACCCATAGCTGAGCTGTTTTATCATGCGGTAATTTCAAATTCTTCAGTTCGAGCAGCAAGAGCTCTAAAGTCACTGTGCTCCTGAACAGGATTTTATTATTTGGCGATAGAGAATAGTTGTTGTGGTAAGGAAACTGCCTTGTTTTGTCATCACAGGATAACCGTGTTGCTGATCTCTCTCTCACCCATGATCCTCATACATGAAGTTCAGGCAAAGGTGGACTGAAAGGAAGAGCACGTCCACGAAATAACGGGGATTGTCCAAAAGACCAAAGGCATCTAGCGTGAGAAACCTCTTTTGGTAGAGAGAGAGACTGATGGATGACTATGTTTGCTCTATAGGTTTCCTAATTTGGGATTTAAATTTTCATCCACCCTATGATCCACCTGATAGCTTGCTTGTAGAAATAAAGATGGTTACGATCTGTCCCTGGGCAAAGCAAACGTAGAATTAAGAAGATATTGAGACATTGGTATCTTACATTGGCAAAGCGGTTGCTGTTCTCTGCCTTTGACACCGCAGCCTGATACAGAGCCATTTTGTCTTTCAAGGAGACATTCTCCTGGAATTCCGTCAGTGTATTGCCGGTGTTGGGAGGGCTCTCTTCTGGAAGTCCTCCTACAGCTTTGCAGCCACCCACTGCAACCACAAAGAGACGTCATAGTTGGGGAGAGGGAGATGGGTGCATGTGTTTCAAAGCTTGAAAGAAAAGCAGTAAGCAAAACAAACAGTATTGCCAACATTTTACCCACTGTGTCGTCGCACTTTTACTTTAGAGCACATCAAGTACGGAGCATTTGATTTGTGGAAACCAGAATGCCTTTAACTAATAAAAGTTAACGCATTGTTACCAAAGCAACGCACTGCTAAATCCAAACTATCTTCACCAAAGAAGAAAATGAAGATACCACTTTTTTGTAATTGATGGATGCTGCCCATAGTTTTGATATCCTATTTGTAATTTGGGCTGTCTTCATCAAAAGTTATCTTCTCAAAACATAAGACACCATTCTGTTGTGTTTTGCTCAACAAGTATTTAATGGGCATCAGGCACTGCTCCATAGTGCAACAGACAAAATGGAGAAGGCTAGAAAGCTTGTTTTGCACTGAGAAGAACACCACGTTCTCTCCCTGGGCGGCCTGGGGGCTGCCCTGATGAGGTGAGTGTGCTTGCCCCTTGCCACCTCAAAGACGGAGCGCATTGAACTAAAGGGAGAAATCCGATCCAAGTGGTAAGGCTAACCTTCAGTGTTGGTGGTCTGTCCATTGCCTGAGGACATCTTCTCAAAGATTGCCCTCCCCCGTTTCACGCTGGACATTTCCATGAGAGAAATGTCTGTCTGGCTCCCAGGCTGAGTGGCCAGTGCTGGTGGCAGTGAGCTTTTGCCACTTTCCGCGTCCTGTTGGAAGACATGGAGGGGATGTGAGTTAGAAGCTACTGGGAGGAGCCAGGTAGGGCTTTCCGGGGGCAGAAAGGATATGAAGAGGCAGCAGATTGGAAGGGGGTGCTGTTGTGGCAGTAGTGTTCTCCGAGTCCTCAGTGAGAGCGCGGGAATCCTTTTCAGCTGCGGAACCTGCGTGCACTCACCTTCCTGCCACCCAGGGTCTCAAAGTGGCTCTGCAGCTCCTTGACAGAGATGGGGAAGGTCTCAGTCCGGCGAGGGCCACCCAGGGTGACGTCCGCCCTCCCGCTGTCTGCCGCAGCTTCGTCCACGGTGCTGCCTGGGCTGGCTTGCTCTGGTGCCAGGGACCGTGGGGCTGGCAGGCGTTGGAAGGCCGGGCTGGGTGCCAGAGCACTGGCGGACTCCCATCTCTTCGTAAGGAGCTTCACAGAGCTCTTCTGCACGGTCAAGTCGGGCAGCTCCATCGCGCCCTGCCAATGCAACGGGTACCTCATGACATAGCTTGTATTTCAGACTGAGCTTCCGTCTGCGTTGTTCGCTTGTGGGCACTTTACTTTTGCTCTCTTTGTTTTGGGACAAATCTTTAACCAGGGTTTGAGTGGTCTGCAGTATTTCACGGGGGAAGAAGAAGCACTGGAGAAGCGCTAGGTTTCTGCAACCCAAGGGTACTCATGAAGGAAATTCCCTTGGGGCATGTGCACTTGTCAGCAAAGAATTTGACTTTAGGCCTCAACCTGACTTTAAGTCACTTTTGCCACCTGCTCATGGCCGCTTAAATCACTACAGAATGCTGAGGGCAATTCATTCTTAAGTCAAATACTTGGTGAAGACTGCACGTCTGACACTGTCAGGGCCTTGAATTGTTTCCCAGGCTTCGCAGAACCTTCTTAGCCTTTATGAAAATGCAGGAAGAAAATTGGGGGAATACGAAAACCCAAAGAGGTATGGAGCTGGGCTTCAATGACCTTTAGCATTTCACACCGCCTTTGCCGACTGTACTTCCTAACTTTTGCTGGCCACTTCTAAAGTTATCATGCTTAAAACGTGCCGGAGGAAGGCACAAACTAAGGGCTTGGCTGCTTTTTGCTCGATGGCCGTGCTGGGCAGGAAGGCAGAGGGATGCGAGAGAGAGAACCAGAAGCTGCTTCAGTTCTTCCCTCTGTCTGGTGGCTAATATTCACTGGCCACGGTACTAGAGGATCTCTTCTCCACTAAAGACTCCCTGAAAGTGCACGTGAGAGCTAGCTGCACGCTTCTGACACTGTCACTGGAAGAGCTTGCAGTTTTTCTTCTGCAAGTAAGCAGAGCCACAAGTATCTGAAGCATTCTTTTTTTTTTTTTTTTTCATTTGCCCCCTCTCGCCCACTTATCACACAAACAGTATCAGGCTTTGCGCTAGACCACCTTCGTCCAAAAAAGTGCATGAACTTGTGTATTCGTAAGGAGCTAATCTTACCGCTTGGCTCTTCTCAGTTGAATTTTCCTTCTGTGACTCTGCTGCACACATTGCGTGCCTGTTGAAAGGAAGGCAAATGTAAACATTCTCTTATTCACCGCTCTCATTTGACTAACGAATGTGAAGCTAGATCGACAGTTCACAGTATGCATTGGAGAAAAGCCTCGTCCTACCTCGTCCGTCACAATCTCACTTCCAAGAAGTGATGGCCGCAGGAAGAGGCGCCGCCTTTTAACCTGCGTGTCTTCATGGTGAGCACACAATCAGTCCACAGTGTCCAGGTTACCGTCTCCACGCGTGGGCATACGGAAACCAAGGCAACCAAGCCAGCCTCCTGGCTTTCCTTACCCCAAAATTCCGAGCAGAGACTCCCCGGGACAGAATCTGTTGTTGGTGCACAACCTCTCCCAGAAAGAACTTGGTGTCCTGAGGGACAAGTTCTTGGGCAGACCGTTGTGGTAGATAATAAAAGCCCTCAAACACAGAGAGCACTGGCTTTTCGTTTTTATTCTCCGCTACACAGCTAACTTCAAATTCTCTCTTAGAGCTAACTGGCAGAATTGTTTGACCAGCTCTAGCATGCCGTGCTTGGTTTTCTTTCATGTACGCATGTTGGTGGTTTTGGGGTGTGTTTGTTTCTTTTCTGGTAGCTAAGAGAAATACCAAAATGTTGGGTAATTTACCCTTGGGGGCGTTCTCTCTTCCCGTAGTATGGAGCAGACTTCTGACTTTCAGGCTACAGCTCCTTGGCCAACCAAACTTTTGAAGGACTCTCTAGTAGGCCAACCCGTTTAGTGAGCTAGTCCTTCTCTAGAGGCAGTTATGTATCTTCCTCTGGAAAAGGATCGGGTGGAACTCGGCTGCCCACCTGAGTAAAACCACCACATCTTTAGAAGGCGACACTGAAGAAGTAATCTTACAGTGATCCTATTTGATATCTTTCATATGTAAATACTGAAAAAATATTTTCATGTGCTCATTACTAGCCACAGATTTGACACACTTCAGCTGGAGTGTAAATCCTTCTGAAGGAATCATTTGCTCAAAAGGGGGTTTGTATGGAGGAAAGATGCACTCTGATAGTACAGCCTCACCTATAGGCAGGAAAGTTCTTGTCAAAAGTAAGATGCAAATACAGCAGTGACTGTTTTGTCAGGAAGGCAGTGAAGTTGTCCTGAGGGACTTTGCTGATAGCTGAGTTAGCTGCTGGCTGGCCGCTTCAGCCAGAGAAGATGCTCTTGCCCCTTGTTGGGCTGCAGGCCTACGAAGCCTGTTGCCCCAGGGCACCACCAGACTTGTGCAGCTGTGGCTCAGGGTCCCAGAGGCTCCTTAGCACCGTGCCGGTAGGGATGCTGTGGGAAAGGAAGGACTGGCAAAGGCTTACACTCACGCACAGCCTTCACTCACGCACGCTCACACACCATTTGTGCTCGCTCTCTTGCTGTCCTGTGCACCCACTCTTTCCAGGAGCTTTCCATTCTAGGTGGTTGTCCGTCTCCAGAGCTTGGAGATGGACTCTTGTTGGGGCAGAGGCCAGAAGGCTGCATTTGTTGGTTCCTTCTAACATCTGCAAGCAGAGTTTCTGAGGTTGAGGAGGAACAGGTAGTTTTCTGCTGACTGGAAGCAACTTGTGCAAGGGTCTGTGGACCTTACGATCGGCCTCATTGATCTGCAGTGGTCCGCTTTACCCCTGGTCTCAGCCACACACCCAGGGAGTCTGCGCGTTGCTCTGGTGGTGTGAGTGTTTAAGAGCATGTGACTGATGGCAGGAGAATCCCCCGTTTGGGATGAAAAGCCAGTCACAAATGCAAGCTGTTTTGATGATGAGTTGGGATGATTTGATGTTTCTGTCCTGCTGTGGACTGTGTCTGTTAGGTGTTCACAATGTATGACTGTCACACGTGGTGTGTTTTTCTTTCCTCTGAAACCACAAAAGATGATGGGAGAACTTCCTGCCTTCTAGCATGGAAAGATTACTATAGCTGCATGAATTGTTTTAATGCGATACGCAGGGAGATGGTTCCTGTTGCAGGCAAACTGGTCTTCCACTTCTGGTCCCCAGGAGAGTGGTCATCAAACAAAATTCTCTGAGGAGCACCTGACAAAGATGGTCAGGTGTCAGGACACACCTGACAGAGGAAACAGGAAAATTTAAGAGAAAAGATTTTTTCTCTCTTTGCGAAAGTACAGATGAGAAGTTTGAGGGGGGGTAGGGGGAGGGATGGGGAAGGGGGGGGGATCATAGTAGATAATCGGTAATGCAAGAGAAGAGATTTGAGTTGGAGGAGGAGAACTTGGGATGCCCTTCACAACTCTGAAGTGAAGCCTGAAGAAGACTACAGTAGTAAGACTAATGAACTGGGAAATGCTAGAAAAGATTTGACCGTTTTTCTCATATCTGTGGAGTCTTTGCCCTAGCTAAGGAGTAAAAAAAGTGATTTTTCAGAACCCTCATAAACGCTGTGCTTCTAATGATGCTTTGCTTGTTGCATATATACCTAAGGAGGGGAACTGCAAATCTATAATGCTTCCAGAATGGGGCTGCTTGGAGAGGATGTGCTTCGGCTACCTGGTAGCCTCAGGCTCATTGCTGGTGCTGAGGCAGAAGGTCTAATGCAGCCAGCCCAGAGCCCATTAGCTTTGCCAGGGGGCACGAAAGAATATCTGGTCTGGCATGGTAGGAGTAGGAATTTGATTAGGAAAATGCCTTGAGGCAAGTGGCTACAAGAGCCCCAGCAGGGCTTTCCTGGATACTTGTGCACCAGAGAGTGCTCAGGGTGAGCCTTCCCGATTCAAGGAGATTGTAATAAACTCCGCATAGTGCTCTAAAGCCAAGACTAGAAAGAATCGAGCTGCCGATTGCAGGAAGGGACGTTTTGTTCCCAGAACTACACGGCTTCACTAAGTGTGACCTGTTCTTGCTCTGACATGACAAATTTCAGCCTGAGAGACGCCCTGGGTGACCTAATCCAGTATACCCTCATTTTAACGAGTGGTAATCACAAAACCTGGCAATAATTGTCCTGATTTTCTGAGGAGCATAGTATTGCAGTGCCCACTGATTTCAAAGTAAGATTAATCTTCCAGGGCAGCAGGTTGTTGTTATCCTGACATAATGGCAGCCTGTATATCAGACCTGCAGATTGGTACTTTGGAGATCCAGAGCTCTTCTCCTGACTGTGATTTTTACAGTTTTTCTTTCCAGACATGCCTTTGCCAAAGAAAGATGGTAGAAGACTGCTGAGATGCCTACGAATCACAGAATCACCGAATCACTGAATGTTAGGGATTGGAAGGGACCTTGAAAGATCGTCTGGTCCAATGCCCCTGCCGGAGCAGGAGCAGCTAGATCAGGTCACACAGGAACGCGTCCAGGCAGCTTTGGAATGCCTCTGGAGAAGGAAACTCCACATCCCCCCTGTGCAGCCTGTTCCGGTGTTCTGTCACCATCACCATAAAAAAGTTTTGTCTCGCATTTAAGTGGAACCTCCTATGTTCCAGCACGCACCCAGTGCCCCCTGTCCTACTGTTAGATGTCGCTGAGAAGAGCCTGGCTCCGTCCTCCTGACACTCTCCCTTTACATATTTATAAACATTAAGAAGGTCACCCCTCAGTCTCCTCTTCTCCAACTAAAGAGACCCAGCTCCCTCAGCCTTTCCTCAAAAGGGAGACGCTCCACTCCCTTTATCACCCTTGTGGCTCTGTGCTGGACTCTCTCAAGCAGTTCCCTGTCCTTCTGGAACTGGGGGGCCCAGAACTGGACGCAATATTGCAGATGTGGTCTCACTAGGGCAGAGTAGAGGGGGAGGAGAACCTCTCTCGACCTACTAACCACAGCCCTGCTAATACACCCCAGGATGCCATTGGCCTTCTTGGCCACAAGGGCACAGTGCTGGCTCATGGTCAGCCAGCTCTCCGCCAGGACACCCACGTCCCTTCCCCCTTTGCTGCTCTCCAGCAGGGCAGTCCCCAACTTATCCTGGTGTCTGGGGTTGTTCTTGCCCCGATGCAGGGCTCTACACTTGCCCTCGTTATATTTCATGAAGTTTCTCCCCGCCTGATGCTCCAACCTGTTGAGACAGGCAGCAAAAGTTCAGACAAGTCTGTTAGTTTTGAGTCACTTCATCTCTTTATTGTCAACTTGTTGTGCATTACTGCACAACACAGAGACTGTGACGCTTGCGTCTTCGTTCTTCAGGCCGGATTCTGTTGTTTTGAACCCTTGCGCATCCTCCACCAGAAAAGCAGCCCCTTCCTGGTTTGGACGCCTTTGAGAATGGTGTAGGTTCCTGTGGATGTCGTTGATGGCCTTAATTCTGGAAGCCGCACGAGTGCTTCTGCTTTTGGGTTGTCTCAGTGGCTCCCTCATCTGCGGCTCCCCAGGCTTAGGGAGCTGCTCCTCTGAACAGATGTCGCCTTTGTGAACCTTTGGGATTTCTTGCTCACAGACACTTTGAACTGGCAGCCCAGCAGCTCCTTGGTGACGTGGCCGTCTTACAGAATGTGCGTGGCTCTTGATGATCGCATTCATGGCTCTCATTCTGGCAAGAGCAGACGGCATGGTGCTTTTGGGCTGGTGCAGTGCTTCGCTCGGCAGTGCCAGTGGAATTGTCTGGTCCGGACAGCCCTCGACATTTTGACGCTTGTCTTCGTTTTTCCTCAAGTTGAGAGTTTCTGTGCATCTGAGGAACTGGTGACAGAAAACATAGCCTTTTAGAGACTGAAAGCAGGGAAAGAAGAGGCTTCCTTCATCAGAGAAGGAAAGGAAAAGCAGAAGCGTTTGAGTTCAACTTTCAGTTGTGTTTGTCATGTAATAGAAGTACTTGCTGAATTACAGGTTGTACTAAATACCACCTTGTGTGCCCGTCATTGCTAAGCTCCGTATATTCCTACTGCTTTCACAGGTTGCATTTTCAGTTGCAACTACATGGTAAAAATAGAAATTCAGACTGTATTTGACAGACTGATGTCTACTCTTACTATAAAGGCACAGACCTTGCCATCTGGTACAGATGTTGCAGTCTCTCTGTCTATGGGAACAGCGTTTTCCTCTGCTGTCCTTTCCGTCTGATGGTCACACACCTCTGTGGAAGTCTTTGGGACCTCCACGTCCATAGCTGCATTGCTTACTGCAATGGAAAGAATAATAATTACTATTATTATTAAAAAAAAAAAAAGTAAATGAACAACGGACAATATGAAGAGAAGAAATACGTAGGAAATGGATGGAAGAAGTGTTGAGGGACACGTTATCTATGGCCTGCTGTTTTGCCGTACCTGAATTGCCTGAATGTCAGGGCTCGCACAGGACTGAGGTCTTTGTGTTAACCGAGCGCGTGAATTCTAATACCAGGACTAGACCGCAGAAGCAGCGCCTCTACACCGTGCTCATGGTGTCCAGGCCTGTTCCGCCTGGCTATAAATTGAGCCTTTATCATCCACAGTTTCGGCTATACAGGGGCAAGGGTTTGCGTGTGTCTTCAGACATCTCTTAAAATGCCCCGCTCTTTCCAGCAGCTCAGCACAAATTGGAAGCTACCTCCTTCTGCCAAACTCCTCTCTGTGTACCAGCACGGAAAGCTGTTTCTTAGGTCCCACTGAGACCAATGAATGTGCTTAGCTGAGGAAGGAGGCACTGAACAACTTGGAGCAATGTCCTGTATCTGTATCCTAAAAGCAGCCCCACGTTTGTGCCAGTAAAGACAGTTGCCAAGAACTTGGTTTGTCGTGCTCCTTTGGGAGCCGTTACTCTCAAGCCACTTCTTACCTGCTTCATCAGTATGCCGGGTGAGTGTAGAAGCCCCGTTTGTCTCTGGAGTCACTTGCTCCCCGAGAGAAACCTGTGCACAAAACCTTCACGTTACTGCGGGATTTAGTGCAACATGGAAGAATACTCCATATTTCGGCTGCTGTCTTTGAAACATCACAGAGAAGTCTGAGTGGGAAGCCCCATTCATTACCACATCCAAACAACCCTGTCTAGGACACTGTTTTAAAAACATACCTGCCAAATGGTATAATTGTTAATTGATAAACTTACCTCTTTGCTTGGAAAGGCTTCTAGTGGGGCTTCTTTGGAGCTCGTCGCACTGCACTCAGCTTCCCTGGTGCTGCTTGATAGTGGGAGCTGAGTGGTTCTTGAGGTCTCCTGAAAACAAATACAAAGAATCACGTAATTAACAGTAATCTGGATTTGTGTTTCTGCCTGTGAAGGGCTGTCACAAATCAGTTCTACTTTAACAGATGTTAAGCCCAAATGGTTCCTTTATGGCAGTGTACCGTGATGATTTAGGGGATTACGAGCACCACAAGGAACCCATGTGATGAGAAGGTTGAACCGTTAAAGTTAGGTGAGGCTCGAGGAGGGCGAGTTGAAAAGAAAATGGGGTGCAAATTTTTCCAGGGACACCGGGAATGGTGAATCCTGGAATCAAGCAAATAGTGTTATTTTCCTCTCGAGCTCTTTAACAGGGGAAACCTAATTTGTTAGTATTCAAAATGCCATTGTTACCTCTGCAGCTTTGTGCTGGTGCTGGGAGTGAGCAAAGGTGGTCATTGAAGGGGTCATCTGCCCATTCTCAAAGTGTTTCCTCACTGCAGCCAGGCCCCCGGGCACAGTGCAGGACTTGATTTCCTCTGAGGTCTAGAGGGATCAAATAAGGCCAGGTGTTTTCCATTTGCAGTAAGAACATACCATCCATTTCAACAAGTAAGGGCAAGGTGTTATAGGGTGGAAATGAAGCAGTTCATATGTTCTCAACACAGTTCGGTTGGGTCAGGCTTCCTCCAGTTCTTCCTTTTGGGGAGAGAGAGCTAACAGCACCATTGCTGGCAGTGTTGGGAGGAGGGAATTGGAACCTTCTTGGCCCAAAGAAATGCAGGAATCTGTTCCAAATACACAAGGGCAATTAGGAAATCAAGAAGCCAGTGGGCAGGAATTGCGTGGTTTGAAAACACCTGGACTCTGAAGGCGAGCGTGGCTGGTGGCTGCTTCCCTCAGGTGGCTTCTGGGCTACCTGAGCACCCATAGCTGAGCTGTTTTATCATGCGGTAATTTCAAATTCTTCAGTTCGAGCAGCAAGAGCTCTAAAGTCACTGTGCTCCTGAACAGGATTTTATTATTTGGCGATAGAGAATAGTTGTTGTGGTAAGGAAACTGCCTTGTTTTGTCATCACAGGATAACCGTGTTGCTGATCTCTCTCTCACCCATGATCCTCATACATGAAGTTCAGGCAAAGGTGGACTGAAAGGAAGAGCACGTCCACGAAATAACGGGGATTGTCCAAAAGACCAAAGGCATCTAGCGTGAGAAACCTCTTTTGGTAGAGAGAGAGACTGATGGATGACTATGTTTGCTCTATAGGTTTCCTAATTTGGGATTTAAATTTTCATCCACCCTATGATCCACCTGATAGCTTGCTTGTAGAAATAAAGATGGTTACGATCTGTCCCTGGGCAAAGCAAACGTAGAATTAAGAAGATATTGAGACATTGGTATCTTACATTGGCAAAGCGGTTGCTGTTCTCTGCCTTTGACACCGCAGCCTGATACAGAGCCATTTTGTCTTTCAAGGAGACATTCTCCTGGAATTCCGTCAGTGTATTGCCGGTGTTGGGAGGGCTCTCTTCTGGAAGTCCTCCTACAGCTTTGCAGCCACCCACTGCAACCACAAAGAGACGTCATAGTTGGGGAGAGGGAGATGGGTGCATGTGTTTCAAAGCTTGAAAGAAAAGCAGTAAGCAAAACAAACAGTATTGCCAACATTTTACCCACTGTGTCGTCGCACTTTTACTTTAGAGCGCATCAAGTACGGAGCATTTGATTTGTGGAAACCAGAATGCCTTTAACTAATAAAAGTTAACGCATTGTTACCAAAGCAACGCACTGCTAAATCCAAACTATCTTCACCAAAGAAGAAAATGAAGATACCACTTTTTTGTAATTGATGGATGCTGCCCATAGTTTTGATATCCTATTTGTAATTTGGGCTGTCTTCATCAAAAGTTATCTTCTCAAAACATAAGACACCATTCTGTTGTGTTTTGCTCAACAAGTATTTAATGGGCATCAGGCACTGCTCCATAATGCAACAGACAAAATGGAGAAGGCTAGAAAGCTTGTTTTGCACTGAGAAGAACACCACGTTCTCTCCCTGGGCGGCCTGGGGGCTGCCCTGATGAGGTGAGTGTGCTTGCCCCTTGCCACCTCAAAGACGGAGCGCATTGAACTAAAGGGAGAAATCCGATCCAAGTGGTAAGGCTAACCTTCAGTGTTGGTGGTCTGTCCATTGCCTGAGGACATCTTCTCAAAGATTGCCCTCCCCCGTTTCACGCTGGACATTTCCATGAGAGAAATGTCTGTCTGGCTCCCAGGCTGAGTGGCCAGTGCTGGTGGCAGTGAGCTTTTGCCACTTTCCGCTTCCTGTTGGAAGACATGGAGGGGATGTGAGTTAGAAGCTACTGGGAGGAGCCAGGTAGGGCTTTCCGGGGGCAGAAAGGATATGAAGAGGCAGCAGATTGGAAGGGGGTGCTGTTGTGGCAGTAGTGTTCTCCGAGTCCTCAGTGAGAGCGCGGGAATCCTTTTCAGCTGCGGAACCTGCGTGCACTCACCTTCCTGCCACCCAGGGTCTCAAAGTGGCTCTGCAGCTCCTTGACAGAGATGGGGAAGGTCTCAGTCCGGCGAGGGCCACCCAGGGTGACGTCCGCCCTCCCGCTGTCTGCCGCAGCTTCGTCCACGGTGCTGCCTGGGCTGGCTTGCTCTGGTGCCAGGGACCGTGGGGCTGGCAGGCGTTGGAAGGCCGGGCTGGGTGCCAGAGCACTGGCGGACTCCCATCTCTTCGTGAGGAGCTTCACAGAGCTCTTCTGCACGGTCAAGTCGGGCAGCTCCATCGCGCCCTGCCAATGCAACGGGTACCTCATGACATAGCTTGTATTTCAGACTGAGCTTCCGTCTGCGTTGTTCGCTTGTGGGCACTTTACTTTTGCTCTCTTTGTTTTGGGACAAATCTTTAACCAGGGTTTGAGTGGTCTGCAGTATTTCACGGGGGAAGAAGAAGCACTGGAGAAGCGCTAGGTTTCTGCAACCCAAGGGTACTCATGAAGGAAATTCCCTTGGGGCATGTGCACTTGTCAGCAAAGAATTTGACTTTAGGCCTCAACCTGACTTTAAGTCACTTTTGCCACCTGCTCATGGCCGCTTAAATCACTACAGAATGCTGAGGGCAATTCATTCTTAAGTCAAATACTTGGTGAAGACTGCACGTCTGACACTGTCAGGGCCTTGAATTGTTTCCCAGGCTTCGCAGAACCTTCTTAGCCTTTATGAAAATGCAGGAAGAAAATTGGGGGAATACGAAAACCCAAAGAGGTATGGAGCTGGGCTTCAAAGACCTTTAGCATTTCACACCGCCTTTGCCGACTGTACTTCCTAACTTTTGCTGGCCACTTCTAAAGTTATCATGCTTAAAACGTGCCGGAGGAAGGCACAAACTAAGGGCTTGGCTGCTTTTTGCTCGATGGCCATGCTGGGCAGGAAGGCAGAGGGATGCGAGAGAGAGAACCAGAAGCTGCTTCAGTTCTTCCCTCTGTCTGGTGACTAATATTCACTGGCCACGGTACTAGAGGATCTCTTCTCCACTAAAGACTCCCTGAAAGTGCACGTGAGAGCTAGCTGCACGCTTCTGACACTGTCACTGGAAGAGCTTGCAGTTTTTCTTCTGCAAGTAAGCAGAGCCACAAGTATCTGAAGCATTCTTTTTTTTTTTTTTTTTCATTTGCCCCCTCTCGCCCACTTATCACACAAACAGTATCAGGCTTTGCGCTAGACCACCTTCGTCCAAAAAAGTGCATGAGCTTGTGTATTCGTAAGGAGCTAATCTTACCGCTTGGCTCTTCTCAGTTGAATTTTCCTTCTGTGACTCTGCTGCACACATTGCGTGCCTGTTGAAAGGAAGGCAAATGTAAACATTCTCTTATTCACCGCTCTCATTTGACTAACGAATGTGAAGCTAGATCGACAGTTCACAGTATGCATTGGAGAAAAGCCTCGTCCTACCTCGTCCGTCACAATCTCACTTCCAAGAAGTGATGGCCGCAGGAAGAGGCGCCGCCTTTTAACCTGCGTGTCTTCATGGTGAGCACACAATCAGTCCACAGCGTCCAGGTTACCGTCTCCACGCGTGGGCATACGGAAACCAAGGCAACCAAGCCAGCCTCCTGGCTTTCCTTACCCCAAAATTCCGAGCAGAGACTCCCCGGGACAGAATCTGTTGTTGGTGCACAACCTCTCCCAGAAAGAACTTGGTGTCCTGAGGGACAAGTTCTTGGGCAGACCGTTGTGGTAGATAATAAAAGCCCTCAAACACAGAGAGCACTGGTTTTTCGTTTTTATTCTCCGCTACACAGCTAACTTCAAATTCTCTCTTAGAGCTAACTGGCAGAATTGTTTGACCAGCTCTAGCATGCCGTGCTTGGTTTTCTTTCATGTACGCATGTTGGTGGTTTTGGGGTGTGTTTGTTTCTTTTCTGGTAGCTAAGAGAAATACCAAAATGTTGGGTAATTTACCCTTGGGGGCGTTCTCTCTTCCCGTAGTATGGAGCAGACTTCTGACTTTCAGGCTACAGCTCCTTGGCCAACCAAACTTTTGAAGGACTCTCTAGTAGGCCAACCCGTTTAGTGAGCTAGTCCTTCTCTAGAGGCAGTTATGTATCTTCCTCTGGAAAAGGATCGGGTGGAACTCGGCTGCCCACCTGAGTAAAACCACCACATCTTTAGAAGGCGACACTGAAGAAGTAATCTTACAGTGATCCTATTTGATATCTTTCATATGTAAATACTGAAAAAATATTTTCATGTGCTCATTACTAGCCACAGATTTGACACACTTCAGCTGGAGTGTAAATCCTTCTGAAGGAATCATTAGCTCAAAAGGGGGTTTGTATGGAGGAAAGATGCACTCTGATAGTACAGCCTCACCTATAGGCAGGAAAGATCTTGTCAAAAGTAAGATGCAAATACAGCAGTGACTGTTTTGTCAGGAAGGCAGTGAAGTTGTCCTGAGGGACTTTGCTGATAGCTGAGTTAGCTGCTGGCTGGCCGCTTCAGCCAGAGAAGATGCTCTTGCCCCTTGTTGGGCTGCAGGCCTACGAAGCCTGTTGCCCCAGGGCACCACCAGACTTGTGCAGCTGTGGCTCAGGGTCCCAGAGGCTCCTTAGCACCGTGCCGGTAGGGATGCTGTGGGAAAGGAAGGACTGGCAAAGGCTTACACTCACGCACAGCCTTCACTCACGCACGCTCACACACCATTTGTGCTCGCTCTCTTGCTGTCCTGTGCACCCACTCTTTCCAGGAGCTTTCCATTCTAGGTGGTTGTCCGTCTCCAGAGCTTGGAGATGGACTCTTGTTGGGGCAGAGGCCAGAAGGCTGCATTTGTTGGTTCCTTCTAACATCTGCAAGCAGAGTTTCTGAGGTTGAGGAGGAACAGGTAGTTTTCTGCTGACTGGAAGCAACTTGTGCAAGGGTCTGTGGACCTTACGATTGGCCTCATTGATCTGCAGTGGTCCGCTTTACCCCTGGTCTCAGCCACACACCCAGGGAGTCTGCGCGTTGCTCTGGTGGTGTGAGTGTTTAAGAGCACGTGACTGATGGCAGGAGAATCCCCCTTTTGGGATGAAAAGCCAGTCACAAATGCAAGCTGTTTTGATGATGAGTTGGGATGATTTGATGTTTCTGTCCTGCTGTGGACTGTGTCTGTTAGGTGTTCACAATGTATGACTGTCACACGTGGTGTGTTTTTCTTTCCTCTGAAACCACAAAAGATGATGGGAGAACTTCCTGCCTTCTAGCATGGAAAGATTACTATAGCTGCATGAATTGTTTTAATGCGATACGCAGGGAGATGGTTCCTGTTGCAGGCAAACTGGTCTTCCACTTCTGGTCCCCAGGAGAGTGGTCATCAAACAAAATTCTCTGAGGAGCACCTGACAAAGATGGTCAGGTGTCAGGACACACCTGACAGAGGAAACAGGAAAATTTAAGAGAAAAGATTTTTTCTCTCTTTGCGAAAGTACAGATGAGAAGTTTGAGGGGGGGTAGGGGGAGGGATGGGGAAGGGGGGGGGATCATAGTAGATAATCGGTAATGCAAGAGAAGAGATTTGAGTTGGAGGAGGAGAACTTGGGATGCCCTTCACAACTCTGAAGTGAAGCCTGAAGAAGACTACAGTAGTAAGACTAATGAACTGGGAAATGCTAGAAAAGATTTGACCGTTTTTCTCATATCTGTGGAGTCTTTGCCCTAGCTAAGGAGTAAAAAAAGTGATTTTTCAGAACCCTCATAAACGCTGTGCTTCTAATGATGCTTTGCTTGTTGCATATATACCTAAGGAGGGGAACTGCAAATCTATAATGCTTCCAGAATGGGGCTGCTTGGAGAGGATGTGCTTCGGCTACCTGGTAGCCTCAGGCTCATTGCTGGTGCTGAGGCAGAAGGTCTAATGCAGCCAGCCCAGAGCCCATTAGCTTTGCCAGGGGGCACGAAAGAATATCTGGTCTGGCATGGTAGGAGTAGGAATTTGATTAGGAAAATGCCTTGAGGCAAGTGGCTACAAGAGCCCCAGCAGGGCTTTCCTGGATACTTGTGCACCAGAGAGTGCTCAGGGTGAGCCTTCCCGATTCAAGGAGATTGTAATAAACTCCGCATAGTGCTCTAAAGCCAAGACTAGAAAGAATCGAGCTGCCGATTGCAGGAAGGGACGTTTTGTTCCCAGAACTACACGGCTTCACTAAGTGTGACCTGTTCTTGCTCTGACATGACAAATTTCAGCCTGAGAGACGCCCTGGGTGACCTAATCCAGTATACCCTCATTTTAACGAGTGGTAATCACAAAACCTGGCAATAATTGTCCTGATTTTCTGAGGAGCATAGTATTGCAGTGCCCACTGATTTCAAAGTAAGATTAATCTTCCAGGGCAGCAGGTTGTTGTTATCCTGACATAATGGCAGCCTGTATATCAGACCTGCAGATTGGTACTTTGGAGATCCAGAGCTCTTCTCCTGACTGTGATTTTTACAGTTTTTCTTTCCAGACATGCCTTTGCCAAAGAAAGATGGTAGAAGACTGCTGAGATGCCTACGAATCACAGAATCACCGAATCACTGAATGTTAGGGATTGGAAGGGACCTTGAAAGATCGTCTGGTCCAATGCCCCTGCCGGAGCAGGAGCAGCTAGATCAGGTCACACAGGAACGCGTCCAGGCAGCTTTGGAATGCCTCTGGAGAAGGAAACTCCACATCCCCCCTGTGCAGCCTGTTCCGGTGTTCTGTCACCATCACCATAAAAAAGTTTTGTCTTGCATTTAAGTGGAACCTCCTATGTTCCAGCACGCACCCAGTGCCCCCTGTCCTACTGTTAGATGTCGCTGAGAAGAGCCTGGCTCCGTCCTCCTGACACTCTCCCTTTACATATTTATAAACATTAAGAAGGTCACCCCTCAGTCTCCTCTTCTCCAACTAAAGAGACCCAGCTCCCTCAGCCTTTCCTCAAAAGGGAGACGCTCCACTCCCTTTATCACCCTTGTGGCTCTGTGCTGGACTCTCTCAAGCAGTTCCCTGTCCTTCTGGAACTGGGGGGCCCAGAACTGGACGCAATATTGCAGATGTGGTCTCACTAGGGCAGAGTAGAGGGGGAGGAGAACCTCTCTCGACCTACTAACCACAGCCCTGCTAATACACCCCAGGATGCCATTGGCCTTCTTGGCCACAAGGGCACAGTGCTGGCTCATGGTCAGCCAGCTCTCCGCCAGGACACCCACGTCCCTTCCCCCTTTGCTGCTCTCCAGCAGGGCAGTCCCCAACTTATCCTGGTGTCTGGGGTTGTTCTTGCCCCGATGCAGGGCTCTACACTTGCCCTCGTTATATTTCATGAAGTTTCTCCCCGCCTGATGCTCCAACCTGTTGAGACAGGCAGCAAAAGTTCAGACAAGTCTGTTAGTTTTGAGTCACTTCATCTCTTTATTGTCAACTTGTTGTGCATTACTGCACAACACAGAGACTGTGACGCTTGCGTCTTCGTTCTTCAGGCCGGATTCTGTTGTTTTGAACCCTTGCGCATCCTCCACCAGAAAAGCAGCCCCTTCCTGGTTTGGACGCCTTTGAGAATGGTGTAGGTTCCTGTGGATGTCGTTGATGGCCTTAATTCTGGAAGCCGCACGAGTGCTTCTGCTTTTGGGTTGTCTCAGTGGCTCCCTCATCTGCGGCTCCCCAGGCTTAGGGAGCTGCTCCTCTGAACAGATGTCGCCTTTGTGAACCTTTGGGATTTCTTGCTCACAGACACTTTGAACTGGCAGCCCAGCAGCTCCTTGGTGACGTGGCCGTCTTACAGAATGTGCGTGGCTCTTGATGATCGCATTCATGGCTCTCATTCTGGCAAGAGCAGACGGCATGGTGCTTTTGGGCTGGTGCAGTGCTTCGCTCGGCAGTGCCAGTGGAATTGTCTGGTCCGGACAGCCCTCGACATTTTGACGCTTGTCTTCGTTTTTCCTCAAGTTGAGAGTTTCTGTGCATCTGAGGAACTGGTGACAGAAAACATAGCCTTTTAGAGACTGAAAGCAGGGAAAGAAGAGGCTTCCTTCATCAGAGAAGGAAAGGAAAAGCAGAAGCGTTTGAGTTCAACTTTCAGTTGTGTTTGTCATGTAATAGAAGTACTTGCTGAATTACAGGTTGTACTAAATACCACCTTGTGTGCCCGTCATTGCTAAGCTCCGTATATTCCTACTGCTTTCACAGGTTGCATTTTCAGTTGCAACTACATGGTAAAAATAGAAATTCAGACTGTATTTGACAGACTGATGTCTACTCTTACTATAAAGGCACAGACCTTGCCATCTGGTACAGATGTTGCAGTCTCTCTGTCTATGGGAACAGCGTTTTCCTCTGCTGTCCTTTCCGTCTGATGGTCACACACCTCTGTGGAAGTCTTTGGGACCTCCACGTCCATAGCTGCATTGCTTACTGCAATGGAAAGAATAATAATTACTATTATTATTAAAAAAAAAAAAAGTAAATGAACAACGGACAATATGAAGAGAAGAAATACGTAGGAAATGGATGGAAGAAGTGTTGAGGGACACGTTATCTATGGCCTGCTGTTTTGCCGTACCTGAATTGCCTGAATGTCAGGGCTCGCACAGGACTGAGGTCTTTGTGTTAACCGAGCGCGTGAATTCTAATACCAGGACTAGACCGCAGAAGCAGCGCCTCTACACCGTGCTCATGGTGTCCAGGCCTGTTCCGCCTGGCTATAAATTGAGCCTTTATCATCCACAGTTTCGGCTATACAGGGGCAAGGGTTTGCGTGTGTCTTCAGACATCTCTTAAAATGCCCCGCTCTTTCCAGCAGCTCAGCACAAATTGGAAGCTACCTCCTTCTGCCAAACTCCTCTTTGTGTACCAGCACGGAAAGCTGTTTCTTAGGTCCCACTGAGACCAATGAATGTGCTTAGCTGAGGAAGGAGGCACTGAACAACTTGGAGCAATGTCCTGTATCTGTATCCTAAAAGCAGCCCCACGTTTGTGCCAGTAAAGACAGTTGCCAAGAACTTGGTTTGTCGTGCTCCTTTGGGAGCCGTTACTCTCAAGCCACTTCTTACCTGCTTCATCAGTATGCCGGGTGAGTGTAGAAGCCCCGTTTGTCTCTGGAGTCACTTGCTCCCCGAGAGAAACCTGTGCACAAAACCTTCACGTTACTGCGGGATTTAGTGCAACATGGAAGAATACTCCATATTTCGGCTGCTGTCTTTGAAACATCACAGAGAAGTCTGAGTGGGAAGCCCCATTCATTACCACATCCAAACAACCCTGTCTAGGACACTGTTTTAAAAACATACCTGCCAAATGGTATAATTGTTAATTGATAAACTTACCTCTTTGCTTGGAAAGGCTTCTAGTGGGGCTTCTTTGGAGCTCGTCGCACTGCACTCAGCTTCCCTGGTGCTGCTTGATAGTGGGAGCTGAGTGGTTCTTGAGGTCTCCTGAAAACAAATACAAAGAATCACGTAATTAACAGTAATCTGGATTTGTGTTTCTGCCTGTGAAGGGCTGTCACAAATCAGTTCTACTTTAACAGATGTTAAGCCCAAATGGTTCCTTTATGGCAGTGTACCGTGATGATTTAGGGGATTACGAGCACCACAAGGAACCCATGTGATGAGAAGGTTGAACCGTTAAAGTTAGGTGAGGCTCGAGGAGGGCGAGTTGAAAAGAAAATGGGGTGCAAATTTTTCCAGGGACACCGGGAATGGTGAATCCTGGAATCAAGCAAATAGTGTTATTTTCCTCTCGAGCTCTTTAACAGGGGAAACCTAATTTGTTAGTATTCAAAATGCCATTGTTACCTCTGCAGCTTTGTGCTGGTGCTGGGAGTGAGCAAAGGTGGTCATTGAAGGGGTCATCTGCCCATTCTCAAAGTGTTTCCTCACTGCAGCCAGGCCCCCGGGCACAGTGCAGGACTTGATTTCCTCTGAGGTCTAGAGGGATCAAATAAGGCCAGGTGTTTTCCATTTGCAGTAAGAACATACCATCCATTTCAACAAGTAAGGGCAAGGTGTTATAGGGTGGAAATGAAGCAGTTCATATGTTCTCAACACAGTTCGGTTGGGTCAGGCTTCCTCCAGTTCTTCCTTTTGGGGAGAGAGAGCTAACAGCACCATTGCTGGCAGTGTTGGGAGGAGGGAATTGGAACCTTCTTGGCCCAAAGAAATGCAGGAATCTGTTCCAAATACACAAGGGCAATTAGGAAATCAAGAAGCCAGTGGGCAGGAATTGCGTGGTTTGAAAACACCTGGACTCTGAAGGCGAGCGTGGCTGGTGGCTGCTTCCCTCAGGTGGCTTCTGGGCTACCTGAGCACCCATAGCTGAGCTGTTTTATCATGCGGTAATTTCAAATTCTTCAGTTCGAGCAGCAAGAGCTCTAAAGTCACTGTGCTCCTGAACAGGATTTTATTATTTGGCGATAGAGAATAGTTGTTGTGGTAAGGAAACTGCCTTGTTTTGTCATCACAGGATAACCGTGTTGCTGATCTCTCTCTCACCCATGATCCTCATACATGAAGTTCAGGCAAAGGTGGACTGAAAGGAAGAGCACGTCCACGAAATAACGGGGATTGTCCAAAAGACCAAAGGCATCTAGCGTGAGAAACCTCTTTTGGTAGAGAGAGAGACTGATGGATGACTATGTTTGCTCTATAGGTTTCCTAATTTGGGATTTAAATTTTCATCCACCCTATGATCCACCTGATAGCTTGCTTGTAGAAATAAAGATGGTTACGATCTGTCCCTGGGCAAAGCAAACGTAGAATTAAGAAGATATTGAGACATTGGTATCTTACATTGGCAAAGCGGTTGCTGTTCTCTGCCTTTGACACCGCAGCCTGATACAGAGCCATTTTGTCTTTCAAGGAGACATTCTCCTGGAATTCCGTCAGTGTATTGCCGGTGTTGGGAGGGCTCTCTTCTGGAAGTCCTCCTACAGCTTTGCAGCCACCCACTGCAACCACAAAGAGACGTCATAGTTGGGGAGAGGGAGATGGGTGCATGTGTTTCAAAGCTTGAAAGAAAAGCAGTAAGCAAAACAAACAGTATTGCCAACATTTTACCCACTGTGTCGTCGCACTTTTACTTTAGAGCGCATCAAGTACGGAGCATTTGATTTGTGGAAACCAGAATGCCTTTAACTAATAAAAGTTAACGCATTGTTACCAAAGCAACGCACTGCTAAATCCAAACTATCTTCACCAAAGAAGAAAATGAAGATACCACTTTTTTGTAATTGATGGATGCTGCCCATAGTTTTGATATCCTATTTGTAATTTGGGCTGTCTTCATCAAAAGTTATCTTCTCAAAACATAAGACACCATTCTGTTGTGTTTTGCTCAACAAGTATTTAATGGGCATCAGGCACTGCTCCATAATGCAACAGACAAAATGGAGAAGGCTAGAAAGCTTGTTTTGCACTGAGAAGAACACCACGTTCTCTCCCTGGGCGGCCTGGGGGCTGCCCTGATGAGGTGAGTGTGCTTGCCCCTTGCCACCTCAAAGACGGAGCGCATTGAACTAAAGGGAGAAATCCGATCCAAGTGGTAAGGCTAACCTTCAGTGTTGGTGGTCTGTCCATTGCCTGAGGACATCTTCTCAAAGATTGCCCTCCCCCGTTTCACGCTGGACATTTCCATGAGAGAAATGTCTGTCTGGCTCCCAGGCTGAGTGGCCAGTGCTGGTGGCAGTGAGCTTTTGCCACTTTCCGCTTCCTGTTGGAAGACATGGAGGGGATGTGAGTTAGAAGCTACTGGGAGGAGCCAGGTAGGGCTTTCCGGGGGCAGAAAGGATATGAAGAGGCAGCAGATTGGAAGGGGGTGCTGTTGTGGCAGTAGTGTTCTCCGAGTCCTCAGTGAGAGCGCGGGAATCCTTTTCAGCTGCGGAACCTGCGTGCACTCACCTTCCTGCCACCCAGGGTCTCAAAGTGGCTCTGCAGCTCCTTGACAGAGATGGGGAAGGTCTCAGTCCGGCGAGGGCCACCCAGGGTGACGTCCGCCCTCCCGCTGTCTGCCGCAGCTTCGTCCACGGTGTTGCCTGGGCTGGCTTGCTCTGGTGCCAGGGACCGTGGGGCTGGCAGGCGTTGGAAGGCCGGGCTGGGTGCCAGAGCACTGGCGGACTCCCATCTCTTCGTGAGGAGCTTCACAGAGCTCTTCTGCACGGTCAAGTCGGGCAGCTCCATCGCGCCCTGCCAATGCAACGGGTACCTCATGACATAGCTTGTATTTCAGACTGAGCTTCCGTCTGCGTTGTTCGCTTGTGGGCACTTTACTTTTGCTCTCTTTGTTTTGGGACAAATCTTTAACCAGGGTTTGAGTGGTCTGCAGTATTTCACGGGGGAAGAAGAAGCACTGGAGAAGCGCTAGGTTTCTGCAACCCAAGGGTACTCATGAAGGAAATTCCCTTGGGGCATGTGCACTTGTCAGCAAAGAATTTGACTTTAGGCCTCAACCTGACTTTAAGTCACTTTTGCCACCTGCTCATGGCCGCTTAAATCACTACAGAATGCTGAGGGCAATTCATTCTTAAGTCAAATACTTGGTGAAGACTGCACGTCTGACACTGTCAGGGCCTTGAATTGTTTCCCAGGCTTCGCAGAACCTTCTTAGCCTTTATGAAAATGCAGGAAGAAAATTGGGGGAATACGAAAACCCAAAGAGGTATGGAGCTGGGCTTCAAAGACCTTTAGCATTTCACACCGCCTTTGCCGACTGTACTTCCTAACTTTTGCTGGCCACTTCTAAAGTTATCATGCTTAAAACGTGCCGGAGGAAGGCACAAACTAAGGGCTTGGCTGCTTTTTGCTCGATGGCCATGCTGGGCAGGAAGGCAGAGGGATGCGAGAGAGAGAACCAGAAGCTGCTTCAGTTCTTCCCTCTGTCTGGTGACTAATATTCACTGGCCACGGTACTAGAGGATCTCTTCTCCACTAAAGACTCCCTGAAAGTGCACGTGAGAGCTAGCTGCACGCTTCTGACACTGTCACTGGAAGAGCTTGCAGTTTTTCTTCTGCAAGTAAGCAGAGCCACAAGTATCTGAAGCATTCTTTTTTTTTTTTTTTTTCATTTGCCCCCTCTCGCCCACTTATCACACAAACAGTATCAGGCTTTGCGCTAGACCACCTTCGTCCAAAAAAGTGCATGAACTTGTGTATTCGTAAGGAGCTAATCTTACCGCTTGGCTCTTCTCAGTTGAATTTTCCTTCTGTGACTCTGCTGCACACATTGCGTGCCTGTTGAAAGGAAGGCAAATGTAAACATTCTCTTATTCACCGCTCTCATTTGACTAACGAATGTGAAGCTAGATCGACAGTTCACAGTATGCATTGGAGAAAAGCCTCGTCCTACCTCGTCCGTCACAATCTCACTTCCAAGAAGTGATGGCCGCAGGAAGAGGCGCCGCCTTTTAACCTGCGTGTCTTCATGGTGAGCACACAATCAGTCCACAGCGTCCAGGTTACCGTCTCCACGCGTGGGCATACGGAAACCAAGGCAACCAAGCCAGCCTCCTGGCTTTCCTTACCCCAAAATTCCGAGCAGAGACTCCCCGGGACAGAATCTGTTGTTGGTGCACAACCTCTCCCAGAAAGAACTTGGTGTCCTGAGGGACAAGTTCTTGGGCAGACCGTTGTGGTAGATAATAAAAGCCCTCAAACACAGAGAGCACTGGTTTTTCGTTTTTATTCTCCGCTACACAGCTAACTTCAAATTCTCTCTTAGAGCTAACTGGCAGAATTGTTTGACCAGCTCTAGCATGCCGTGCTTGGTTTTCTTTCATGTACGCATGTTGGTGGTTTTGGGGTGTGTTTGTTTCTTTTCTGGTAGCTAAGAGAAATACCAAAATGTTGGGTAATTTACCCTTGGGGGCGTTCTCTCTTCCCGTAGTATGGAGCAGACTTCTGACTTTCAGGCTACAGCTCCTTGGCCAACCAAACTTTTGAAGGACTCTCTAGTAGGCCAACCCGTTTAGTGAGCTAGTCCTTCTCTAGAGGCAGTTATGTATCTTCCTCTGGAAAAGGATCGGGTGGAACTCGGCTGCCCACCTGAGTAAAACCACCACATCTTTAGAAGGCGACACTGAAGAAGTAATCTTACAGTGATCCTATTTGATATCTTTCATATGTAAATACTGAAAAAATATTTTCATGTGCTCATTACTAGCCACAGATTTGACACACTTCAGCTGGAGTGTAAATCCTTCTGAAGGAATCATTTGCTCAAAAGGGGGTTTGTATGGAGGAAAGATGCACTCTGATAGTACAGCCTCACCTATAGGCAGGAAAGTTCTTGTCAAAAGTAAGATGCAAATACAGCAGTGACTGTTTTGTCAGGAAGGCAGTGAAGTTGTCCTGAGGGACTTTGCTGATAGCTGAGTTAGCTGCTGGCTGGCCGCTTCAGCCAGAGAAGATGCTCTTGCCCCTTGTTGGGCTGCAGGCCTACGAAGCCTGTTGCCCCAGGGCACCACCAGACTTGTGCAGCTGTGGCTCAGGGTCCCAGAGGCTCCTTAGCACCGTGCCGGTAGGGATGCTGTGGGAAAGGAAGGACTGGCAAAGGCTTACACTCACGCACAGCCTTCACTCACGCACGCTCACACACCATTTGTGCTCGCTCTCTTGCTGTCCTGTGCACCCACTCTTTCCAGGAGCTTTCCATTCTAGGTGGTTGTCCGTCTCCAGAGCTTGGAGATGGACTCTTGTTGGGGCAGAGGCCAGAAGGCTGCATTTGTTGGTTCCTTCTAACATCTGCAAGCAGAGTTTCTGAGGTTGAGGAGGAACAGGTAGTTTTCTGCTGACTGGAAGCAACTTGTGCAAGGGTCTGTGGACCTTACGATTGGCCTCATTGATCTGCAGTGGTCCGCTTTACCCCTGGTCTCAGCCACACACCCAGGGAGTCTGCGCGTTGCTCTGGTGGTGTGAGTGTTTAAGAGCACGTGACTGATGGCAGGAGAATCCCCCTTTTGGGATGAAAAGCCAGTCACAAATGCAAGCTGTTTTGATGATGAGTTGGGATGATTTGATGTTTCTGTCCTGCTGTGGACTGTGTCTGTTAGGTGTTCACAATGTATGACTGTCACACGTGGTGTGTTTTTCTTTCCTCTGAAACCACAAAAGATGATGGGAGAACTTCCTGCCTTCTAGCATGGAAAGATTACTATAGCTGCATGAATTGTTTTAATGCGATACGCAGGGAGATGGTTCCTGTTGCAGGCAAACTGGTCTTCCACTTCTGGTCCCCAGGAGAGTGGTCATCAAACAAAATTCTCTGAGGAGCACCTGACAAAGATGGTCAGGTGTCAGGACACACCTGACAGAGGAAACAGGAAAATTTAAGAGAAAAGATTTTTTCTCTCTTTGCGAAAGTACAGATGAGAAGTTTGAGGGGGGGTAGGGGGAGGGATGGGGAAGGGGGGGGGATCATAGTAGATAATCGGTAATGCAAGAGAAGAGATTTGAGTTGGAGGAGGAGAACTTGGGATGCCCTTCACAACTCTGAAGTGAAGCCTGAAGAAGACTACAGTAGTAAGACTAATGAACTGGGAAATGCTAGAAAAGATTTGACCGTTTTTCTCATATCTGTGGAGTCTTTGCCCTAGCTAAGGAGTAAAAAAAGTGATTTTTCAGAACCCTCATAAACGCTGTGCTTCTAATGATGCTTTGCTTGTTGCATATATACCTAAGGAGGGGAACTGCAAATCTATAATGCTTCCAGAATGGGGCTGCTTGGAGAGGATGTGCTTCGGCTACCTGGTAGCCTCAGGCTCATTGCTGGTGCTGAGGCAGAAGGTCTAATGCAGCCAGCCCAGAGCCCATTAGCTTTGCCAGGGGGCACGAAAGAATATCTGGTCTGGCATGGTAGGAGTAGGAATTTGATTAGGAAAATGCCTTGAGGCAAGTGGCTACAAGAGCCCCAGCAGGGCTTTCCTGGATACTTGTGCACCAGAGAGTGCTCAGGGTGAGCCTTCCCGATTCAAGGAGATTGTAATAAACTCCGCATAGTGCTCTAAAGCCAAGACTAGAAAGAATCGAGCTGCCGATTGCAGGAAGGGACGTTTTGTTCCCAGAACTACACGGCTTCACTAAGTGTGACCTGTTCTTGCTCTGACATGACAAATTTCAGCCTGAGAGACGCCCTGGGTGACCTAATCCAGTATACCCTCATTTTAACGAGTGGTAATCACAAAACCTGGCAATAATTGTCCTGATTTTCTGAGGAGCATAGTATTGCAGTGCCCACTGATTTCAAAGTAAGATTAATCTTCCAGGGCAGCAGGTTGTTGTTATCCTGACATAATGGCAGCCTGTATATCAGACCTGCAGATTGGTACTTTGGAGATCCAGAGCTCTTCTCCTGACTGTGATTTTTACAGTTTTTCTTTCCAGACATGCCTTTGCCAAAGAAAGATGGTAGAAGACTGCTGAGATGCCTACGAATCACAGAATCACCGAATCACTGAATGTTAGGGATTGGAAGGGACCTTGAAAGATCGTCTGGTCCAATGCCCCTGCCGGAGCAGGAGCAGCTAGATCAGGTCACACAGGAACGCGTCCAGGCAGCTTTGGAATGCCTCTGGAGAAGGAAACTCCACATCCCCCCTGTGCAGCCTGTTCCGGTGTTCTGTCACCATCACCATAAAAAAGTTTTGTCTTGCATTTAAGTGGAACCTCCTATGTTCCAGCACGCACCCAGTGCCCCCTGTCCTACTGTTAGATGTCGCTGAGAAGAGCCTGGCTCCGTCCTCCTGACACTCTCCCTTTACATATTTATAAACATTAAGAAGGTCACCCCTCAGTCTCCTCTTCTCCAACTAAAGAGACCCAGCTCCCTCAGCCTTTCCTCAAAAGGGAGACGCTCCACTCCCTTTATCACCCTTGTGGCTCTGTGCTGGACTCTCTCAAGCAGTTCCCTGTCCTTCTGGAACTGGGGGGCCCAGAACTGGACGCAATATTGCAGATGTGGTCTCACTAGGGCAGAGTAGAGGGGGAGGAGAACCTCTCTCGACCTACTAACCACAGCCCTGCTAATACACCCCAGGATGCCATTGGCCTTCTTGGCCACAAGGGCACAGTGCTGGCTCATGGTCAGCCAGCTCTCCGCCAGGACACCCACGTCCCTTCCCCCTTTGCTGCTCTCCAGCAGGGCAGTCCCCAACTTATCCTGGTGTCTGGGGTTGTTCTTGCCCCGATGCAGGGCTCTACACTTGCCCTCGTTATATTTCATGAAGTTTCTCCCCGCCTGATGCTCCAACCTGTTGAGACAGGCAGCAAAAGTTCAGACAAGTCTGTTAGTTTTGAGTCACTTCATCTCTTTATTGTCAACTTGTTGTGCATTACTGCACAACACAGAGACTGTGACGCTTGCGTCTTCGTTCTTCAGGCCGGATTCTGTTGTTTTGAACCCTTGCGCATCCTCCACCAGAAAAGCAGCCCCTTCCTGGTTTGGACGCCTTTGAGAATGGTGTAGGTTCCTGTGGATGTCGTTGATGGCCTTAATTCTGGAAGCCGCACGAGTGCTTCTGCTTTTGGGTTGTCTCAGTGGCTCCCTCATCTGCGGCTCCCCAGGCTTAGGGAGCTGCTCCTCTGAACAGATGTCGCCTTTGTGAACCTTTGGGATTTCTTGCTCACAGACACTTTGAACTGGCAGCCCAGCAGCTCCTTGGTGACGTGGCCGTCTTACAGAATGTGCGTGGCTCTTGATGATCGCATTCATGGCTCTCATTCTGGCAAGAGCAGACGGCATGGTGCTTTTGGGCTGGTGCAGTGCTTCGCTCGGCAGTGCCAGTGGAATTGTCTGGTCCGGACAGCCCTCGACATTTTGACGCTTGTCTTCGTTTTTCCTCAAGTTGAGAGTTTCTGTGCATCTGAGGAACTGGTGACAGAAAACATAGCCTTTTAGAGACTGAAAGCAGGGAAAGAAGAGGCTTCCTTCATCAGAGAAGGAAAGGAAAAGCAGAAGCGTTTGAGTTCAACTTTCAGTTGTGTTTGTCATGTAATAGAAGTACTTGCTGAATTACAGGTTGTACTAAATACCACCTTGTGTGCCCGTCATTGCTAAGCTCCGTATATTCCTACTGCTTTCACAGGTTGCATTTTCAGTTGCAACTACATGGTAAAAATAGAAATTCAGACTGTATTTGACAGACTGATGTCTACTCTTACTATAAAGGCACAGACCTTGCCATCTGGTACAGATGTTGCAGTCTCTCTGTCTATGGGAACAGCGTTTTCCTCTGCTGTCCTTTCCGTCTGATGGTCACACACCTCTGTGGAAGTCTTTGGGACCTCCACGTCCATAGCTGCATTGCTTACTGCAATGGAAAGAATAATAATTACTATTATTATTAAAAAAAAAAAAAGTAAATGAACAACGGACAATATGAAGAGAAGAAATACGTAGGAAATGGATGGAAGAAGTGTTGAGGGACACGTTATCTATGGCCTGCTGTTTTGCCGTACCTGAATTGCCTGAATGTCAGGGCTCGCACAGGACTGAGGTCTTTGTGTTAACCGAGCGCGTGAATTCTAATACCAGGACTAGACCGCAGAAGCAGCGCCTCTACACCGTGCTCATGGTGTCCAGGCCTGTTCCGCCTGGCTATAAATTGAGCCTTTATCATCCACAGTTTCGGCTATACAGGGGCAAGGGTTTGCGTGTGTCTTCAGACATCTCTTAAAAATGCCCCGCTCTTTCCAGCAGCTCAGCACAAATTGGAAGCTACCTCCTTCTGCCAAACTCCTCTCTGTGTACCAGCACGGAAAGCTGTTTCTTAGGTCCCACTGAGACCAATGAATGTGCTTAGCTGAGGAAGGAGGCACTGAACAACTTGGAGCAATGTCCTGTATCTGTATCCTAAAAGCAGCCCCACGTTTGTGCCAGTAAAGACAGTTGCCAAGAACTTGGTTTGTCGTGCTCCTTTGGGAGCCGTTACTCTCAAGCCACTTCTTACCTGCTTCATCAGTATGCCGGGTGAGTGTAGAAGCCCCGTTTGTCTCTGGAGTCACTTGCTCCCCGAGAGAAACCTGTGCACAAAACCTTCACGTTACTGCGGGATTTAGTGCAACATGGAAGAATACTCCATATTTCGGCTGCTGTCTTTGAAACATCACAGAGAAGTCTGAGTGGGAAGCCCCATTCATTACCACATCCAAACAACCCTGTCTAGGACACTGTTTTAAAAACATACCTGCCAAATGGTATAATTGTTAATTGATAAACTTACCTCTTTGCTTGGAAAGGCTTCTAGTGGGGCTTCTTTGGAGCTCGTCGCACTGCACTCAGCTTCCCTGGTGCTGCTTGATAGTGGGAGCTGAGTGGTTCTTGAGGTCTCCTGAAAACAAATACAAAGAATCACGTAATTAACAGTAATCTGGATTTGTGTTTCTGCCTGTGAAGGGCTGTCACAAATCAGTTCTACTTTAACAGATGTTAAGCCCAAATGGTTCCTTTATGGCAGTGTACCGTGATGATTTAGGGGATTACGAGCACCACAAGGAACCCATGTGATGAGAAGGTTGAACCGTTAAAGTTAGGTGAGGCTCGAGGAGGGCGAGTTGAAAAGAAAATGGGGTGCAAATTTTTCCAGGGACACCGGGAATGGTGAATCCTGGAATCAAGCAAATAGTGTTATTTTCCTCTCGAGCTCTTTAACAGGGGAAACCTAATTTGTTAGTATTCAAAATGCCATTGTTACCTCTGCAGCTTTGTGCTGGTGCTGGGAGTGAGCAAAGGTGGTCATTGAAGGGGTCATCTGCCCATTCTCAAAGTGTTTCCTCACTGCAGCCAGGCCCCCGGGCACAGTGCAGGACTTGATTTCCTCTGAGGTCTAGAGGGATCAAATAAGGCCAGGTGTTTTCCATTTGCAGTAAGAACATACCATCCATTTCAACAAGTAAGGGCAAGGTGTTATAGGGTGGAAATGAAGCAGTTCATATGTTCTCAACACAGTTCGGTTGGGTCAGGCTTCCTCCAGTTCTTCCTTTTGGGGAGAGAGAGCTAACAGCACCATTGCTGGCAGTGTTGGGAGGAGGGAATTGGAACCTTCTTGGCCCAAAGAAATGCAGGAATCTGTTCCAAATACACAAGGGCAATTAGGAAATCAAGAAGCCAGTGGGCAGGAATTGCGTGGTTTGAAAACACCTGGACTCTGAAGGCGAGCGTGGCTGGTGGCTGCTTCCCTCAGGTGGCTTCTGGGCTACCTGAGCACCCATAGCTGAGCTGTTTTATCATGCGGTAATTTCAAATTCTTCAGTTCGAGCAGCAAGAGCTCTAAAGTCACTGTGCTCCTGAACAGGATTTTATTATTTGGCGATAGAGAATAGTTGTTGTGGTAAGGAAACTGCCTTGTTTTGTCATCACAGGATAACCGTGTTGCTGATCTCTCTCTCACCCATGATCCTCATACATGAAGTTCAGGCAAAGGTGGACTGAAAGGAAGAGCACGTCCACGAAATAACGGGGATTGTCCAAAAGACCAAAGGCATCTAGCGTGAGAAACCTCTTTTGGTAGAGAGAGAGACTGATGGATGACTATGTTTGCTCTATAGGTTTCCTAATTTGGGATTTAAATTTTCATCCACCCTATGATCCACCTGATAGCTTGCTTGTAGAAATAAAGATGGTTACGATCTGTCCCTGGGCAAAGCAAACGTAGAATTAAGAAGATATTGAGACATTGGTATCTTACATTGGCAAAGCGGTTGCTGTTCTCTGCCTTTGACACCGCAGCCTGATACAGAGCCATTTTGTCTTTCAAGGAGACATTCTCCTGGAATTCCGTCAGTGTATTGCCGGTGTTGGGAGGGCTCTCTTCTGGAAGTCCTCCTACAGCTTTGCAGCCACCCACTGCAACCACAAAGAGACGTCATAGTTGGGGAGAGGGAGATGGGTGCATGTGTTTCAAAGCTTGAAAGAAAAGCAGTAAGCAAAACAAACAGTATTGCCAACATTTTACCCACTGTGTCGTCGCACTTTTACTTTAGAGCACATCAAGTACGGAGCATTTGATTTGTGGAAACCAGAATGCCTTTAACTAATAAAAGTTAACGCATTGTTACCAAAGCAACGCACTGCTAAATCCAAACTATCTTCACCAAAGAAGAAAATGAAGATACCACTTTTTTGTAATTGATGGATGCTGCCCATAGTTTTGATATCCTATTTGTAATTTGGGCTGTCTTCATCAAAAGTTATCTTCTCAAAACATAAGACACCATTCTGTTGTGTTTTGCTCAACAAGTATTTAATGGGCATCAGGCACTGCTCCATAGTGCAACAGACAAAATGGAGAAGGCTAGAAAGCTTGTTTTGCACTGAGAAGAACACCACGTTCTCTCCCTGGGCGGCCTGGGGGCTGCCCTGATGAGGTGAGTGTGCTTGCCCCTTGCCACCTCAAAGACGGAGCGCATTGAACTAAAGGGAGAAATCCGATCCAAGTGGTAAGGCTAACCTTCAGTGTTGGTGGTCTGTCCATTGCCTGAGGACATCTTCTCAAAGATTGCCCTCCCCCGTTTCACGCTGGACATTTCCATGAGAGAAATGTCTGTCTGGCTCCCAGGCTGAGTGGCCAGTGCTGGTGGCAGTGAGCTTTTGCCACTTTCCGCTTCCTGTTGGAAGACATGGAGGGGATGTGAGTTAGAAGCTACTGGGAGGAGCCAGGTAGGGCTTTCCGGGGGCAGAAAGGATATGAAGAGGCAGCAGATTGGAAGGGGGTGCTGTTGTGGCAGTAGTGTTCTCCGAGTCCTCAGTGAGAGCGCGGGAATCCTTTTCAGCTGCGGAACCTGCGTGCACTCACCTTCCTGCCACCCAGGGTCTCAAAGTGGCTCTGCAGCTCCTTGACAGAGATGGGGAAGGTCTCAGTCCGGCGAGGGCCACCCAGGGTGACGTCCGCCCTCCCGCTGTCTGCCGCAGCTTCGTCCACGGTGCTGCCTGGGCTGGCTTGCTCTGGTGCCAGGGACCGTGGGGCTGGCAGGCGTTGGAAGGCCGGGCTGGGTGCCAGAGCACTGGCGGACTCCCATCTCTTCGTGAGGAGCTTCACAGAGCTCTTCTGCACGGTCAAGTCGGGCAGCTCCATCGCGCCCTGCCAATGCAACGGGTACCTCATGACATAGCTTGTATTTCAGACTGAGCTTCCGTCTGCGTTGTTCGCTTGTGGGCACTTTACTTTTGCTCTCTTTGTTTTGGGACAAATCTTTAACCAGGGTTTGAGTGGTCTGCAGTATTTCACGGGGGAAGAAGAAGCACTGGAGAAGCGCTAGGTTTCTGCAACCCAAGGGTACTCATGAAGGAAATTCCCTTGGGGCATGTGCACTTGTCAGCAAAGAATTTGACTTTAGGCCTCAACCTGACTTTAAGTCACTTTTGCCACCTGCTCATGGCCGCTTAAATCACTACAGAATGCTGAGGGCAATTCATTCTTAAGTCAAATACTTGGTGAAGACTGCACGTCTGACACTGTCAGGGCCTTGAATTGTTTCCCAGGCTTCGCAGAACCTTCTTAGCCTTTATGAAAATGCAGGAAGAAAATTGGGGGAATACGAAAACCCAAAGACGTATGGAGCTGGGCTTCAAAGACCTTTAGCATTTCACACCGCCTTTGCCGACTGTACTTCCTAACTTTTGCTGGCCACTTCTAAAGTTATCATGCTTAAAACGTGCCGGAGGAAGGCACAAACTAAGGGCTTGGCTGCTTTTTGCTCGATGGCCGTGCTGGGCAGGAAGGCAGAGGGATGCGAGAGAGAGAACCAGAAGCTGCTTCAGTTCTTCCCTCTGTCTGGTGACTAATATTCACTGGCCACGGTACTAGAGGATCTCTTCTCCACTAAAGACTCCCTGAAAGTGCACGTGAGAGCTAGCTGCACGCTTCTGACACTGTCACTGGAAGAGCTTGCAGTTTTTCTTCTGCAAGTAAGCAGAGCCACAAGTATCTGAAGCATTCTTTTTTTTTTTTTTTTTCATTTGCCCCCTCTCGCCCACTTATCACACAAACAGTATCAGGCTTTGCGCTAGACCACCTTCGTCCAAAAAAGTGCATGAACTTGTGTATTCGTAAGGAGCTAATCTTACCGCTTGGCTCTTCTCAGTTGAATTTTCCTTCTGTGACTCTGCTGCACACATTGCGTGCCTGTTGAAAGGAAGGCAAATGTAAACATTCTCTTATTCACCGCTCTCATTTGACTAACGAATGTGAAGCTAGATCGACAGTTCACAGTATGCATTGGAGAAAAGCCTCGTCCTACCTCGTCCGTCACAATCTCACTTCCAAGAAGTGATGGCCGCAGGAAGAGGCGCCGCCTTTTAACCTGCGTGTCTTCATGGTGAGCACACAATCAGTCCACAGCGTCCAGGTTACCGTCTCCACGCGTGGGCATACGGAAACCAAGGCAACCAAGCCAGCCTCCTGGCTTTCCTTACCCCAAAATTCCGAGCAGAGACTCCCCGGGACAGAATCTGTTGTTGGTGCACAACCTCTCCCAGAAAGAACTTGGTGTCCTGAGGGACAAGTTCTTGGGCAGACCGTTGTGGTAGATAATAAAAGCCCTCAAACACAGAGAGCACTGGTTTTTCGTTTTTATTCTCCGCTACACAGCTAACTTCAAATTCTCTCTTAGAGCTAACTGGCAGAATTGTTTGACCAGCTCTAGCATGCCGTGCTTGGTTTTCTTTCATGTACGCATGTTGGTGGTTTTGGGGTGTGTTTGTTTCTTTTCTGGTAGCTAAGAGAAATACCAAAATGTTGGGTAATTTACCCTTGGGGGCGTTCTCTCTTCCCGTAGTATGGAGCAGACTTCTGACTTTCAGGCTACAGCTCCTTGGCCAACCAAACTTTTGAAGGACTCTCTAGTAGGCCAACCCGTTTAGTGAGCTAGTCCTTCTCTAGAGGCAGTTATGTATCTTCCTCTGGAAAAGGATCGGGTGGAACTCGGCTGCCCACCTGAGTAAAACCACCACATCTTTAGAAGGCGACACTGAAGAAGTAATCTTACAGTGATCCTATTTGATATCTTTCATATGTAAATACTGAAAAAATATTTTCATGTGCTCATTACTAGCCACAGATTTGACACACTTCAGCTGGAGTGTAAATCCTTCTGAAGGAATCATTAGCTCAAAAGGGGGTTTGTATGGAGGAAAGATGCACTCTGATAGTACAGCCTCACCTATAGGCAGGAAAGATCTTGTCAAAAGTAAGATGCAAATACAGCAGTGACTGTTTTGTCAGGAAGGCAGTGAAGTTGTCCTGAGGGACTTTGCTGATAGCTGAGTTAGCTGCTGGCTGGCCGCTTCAGCCAGAGAAGATGCTCTTGCCCCTTGTTGGGCTGCAGGCCTACGAAGCCTGTTGCCCCAGGGCACCACCAGACTTGTGCAGCTGTGGCTCAGGGTCCCAGAGGCTCCTTAGCACCGTGCCGGTAGGGATGCTGTGGGAAAGGAAGGACTGGCAAAGGCTTACACTCACGCACAGCCTTCACTCACGCACGCTCACACACCATTTGTGCTCGCTCTCTTGCTGTCCTGTGCACCCACTCTTTCCAGGAGCTTTCCATTCTAGGTGGTTGTCCGTCTCCAGAGCTTGGAGATGGACTCTTGTTGGGGCAGAGGCCAGAAGGCTGCATTTGTTGGTTCCTTCTAACATCTGCAAGCAGAGTTTCTGAGGTTGAGGAGGAACAGGTAGTTTTCTGCTGACTGGAAGCAACTTGTGCAAGGGTCTGTGGATCTTACGATTGGCCTCATTGATCTGCAGTGGTCCGCTTTACCCCTGGTCTCAGCCACACACCCAGGGAGTCTGCGCGTTGCTCTGGTGGTGTGAGTGTTTAAGAGCACGTGACTGATGGCAGGAGAATCCCCCTTTTGGGATGAAAAGCCAGTCACAAATGCAAGCTGTTTTGATGATGAGTTGGGATGATTTGATGTTTCTGTCCTGCTGTGGACTGTGTCTGTTAGGTGTTCACAATGTATGACTGTCACACGTGGTGTGTTTTTCTTTCCTCTGAAACCACAAAAGATGATGGGAGAACTTCCTGCCTTCTAGCATGGAAAGATTACTATAGCTGCATGAATTGTTTTAATGCGATACGCAGGGAGATGGTTCCTGTTGCAGGCAAACTGGTCTTCCACTTCTGGTCCCCAGGAGAGTGGTCATCAAACAAAATTCTCTGAGGAGCACCTGACAAAGATGGTCAGGTGTCAGGACACACCTGACAGAGGAAACAGGAAAATTTAAGAGAAAAGATTTTTTCTCTCTTTGCGAAAGTACAGATGAGAAGTTTGAGGGGGGGTAGGGGGAGGGATGGGGAAGGGGGGGGGATCATAGTAGATAATCGGTAATGCAAGAGAAGAGATTTGAGTTGGAGGAGGAGAACTTGGGATGCCCTTCACAACTCTGAAGTGAAGCCTGAAGAAGACTACAGTAGTAAGACTAATGAACTGGGAAATGCTAGAAAAGATTTGACCGTTTTTCTCATATCTGTGGAGTCTTTGCCCTAGCTAAGGAGTAAAAAAAGTGATTTTTCAGAACCCTCATAAACGCTGTGCTTCTAATGATGCTTTGCTTGTTGCATATATACCTAAGGAGGGGAACTGCAAATCTATAATGCTTCCAGAATGGGGCTGCTTGGAGAGGATGTGCTTCGGCTACCTGGTAGCCTCAGGCTCATTGCTGGTGCTGAGGCAGAAGGTCTAATGCAGCCAGCCCAGAGCCCATTAGCTTTGCCAGGGGGCACGAAAGAATATCTGGTCTGGCATGGTAGGAGTAGGAATTTGATTAGGAAAATGCCTTGAGGCAAGTGGCTACAAGAGCCCCAGCAGGGCTTTCCTGGATACTTGTGCACCAGAGAGTGCTCAGGGTGAGCCTTCCCGATTCAAGGAGATTGTAATAAACTCCGCATAGTGCTCTAAAGCCAAGACTAGAAAGAATCGAGCTGCCGATTGCAGGAAGGGACGTTTTGTTCCCAGAACTACACGGCTTCACTAAGTGTGACCTGTTCTTGCTCTGACATGACAAATTTCAGCCTGAGAGACGCCCTGGGTGACCTAATCCAGTATACCCTCATTTTAACGAGTGGTAATCACAAAACCTGGCAATAATTGTCCTGATTTTCTGAGGAGCATAGTATTGCAGTGCCCACTGATTTCAAAGTAAGATTAATCTTCCAGGGCAGCAGGTTGTTGTTATCCTGACATAATGGCAGCCTGTATATCAGACCTGCAGATTGGTACTTTGGAGATCCAGAGCTCTTCTCCTGACTGTGATTTTTACAGTTTTTCTTTCCAGACATGCCTTTGCCAAAGAAAGATGGTAGAAGACTGCTGAGATGCCTACGAATCACAGAATCACCGAATCACTGAATGTTAGGGATTGGAAGGGACCTTGAAAGATCGTCTGGTCCAATGCCCCTGCCGGAGCAGGAGCAGCTAGATCAGGTCACACAGGAACGCGTCCAGGCAGCTTTGGAATGCCTCTGGAGAAGGAAACTCCACATCCCCCCTGTGCAGCCTGTTCCGGTGTTCTGTCACCATCACCATAAAAAAGTTTTGTCTCGCATTTAAGTGGAACCTCCTATGTTCCAGCACGCACCCAGTGCCCCCTGTCCTACTGTTAGATGTCGCTGAGAAGAGCCTGGCTCCGTCCTCCTGACACTCTCCCTTTACATATTTATAAACATTAAGAAGGTCACCCCTCAGTCTCCTCTTCTCCAACTAAAGAGACCCAGCTCCCTCAGCCTTTCCTCAAAAGGGAGACGCTCCACTCCCTTTATCACCCTTGTGGCTCTGTGCTGGACTCTCTCAAGCAGTTCCCTGTCCTTCTGGAACTGGGGGGCCCAGAACTGGACGCAATATTGCAGATGTGGTCTCACTAGGGCAGAGTAGAGGGGGAGGAGAACCTCTCTCGACCTACTAACCACAGCCCTGCTAATACACCCCAGGATGCCATTGGCCTTCTTGGCCACAAGGGCACAGTGCTGGCTCATGGTCAGCCAGCTCTCCGCCAGGACACCCACGTCCCTTCCCCCTTTGCTGCTCTCCAGCAGGGCAGTCCCCAACTTATCCTGGTGTCTGGGGTTGTTCTTGCCCCGATGCAGGGCTCTACACTTGCCCTCGTTATATTTCATGAAGTTTCTCCCCGCCTGATGCTCCAACCTGTTGAGACAGGCAGCAAAAGTTCAGACAAGTCTGTTAGTTTTGAGTCACTTCATCTCTTTATTGTCAACTTGTTGTGCATTACTGCACAACACAGAGACTGTGACGCTTGCGTCTTCGTTCTTCAGGCCGGATTCTGTTGTTTTGAACCCTTGCGCATCCTCCACCAGAAAAGCAGCCCCTTCCTGGTTTGGACGCCTTTGAGAATGGTGTAGGTTCCTGTGGATGTCGTTGATGGCCTTAATTCTGGAAGCCGCACGAGTGCTTCTGCTTTTGGGTTGTCTCAGTGGCTCCCTCATCTGCGGCTCCCCAGGCTTAGGGAGCTGCTCCTCTGAACAGATGTCGCCTTTGTGAACCTTTGGGATTTCTTGCTCACAGACACTTTGAACTGGCAGCCCAGCAGCTCCTTGGTGACGTGGCCGTCTTACAGAATGTGCGTGGCTCTTGATGATCGCATTCATGGCTCTCATTCTGGCAAGAGCAGACGGCATGGTGCTTTTGGGCTGGTGCAGTGCTTCGCTCGGCAGTGCCAGTGGAATTGTCTGGTCCGGACAGCCCTCGACATTTTGACGCTTGTCTTCGTTTTTCCTCAAGTTGAGAGTTTCTGTGCATCTGAGGAACTGGTGACAGAAAACATAGCCTTTTAGAGACTGAAAGCAGGGAAAGAAGAGGCTTCCTTCATCAGAGAAGGAAAGGAAAAGCAGAAGCGTTTGAGTTCAACTTTCAGTTGTGTTTGTCATGTAATAGAAGTACTTGCTGAATTACAGGTTGTACTAAATACCACCTTGTGTGCCCGTCATTGCTAAGCTCCGTATATTCCTACTGCTTTCACAGGTTGCATTTTCAGTTGCAACTACATGGTAAAAATAGAAATTCAGACTGTATTTGACAGACTGATGTCTACTCTTACTATAAAGGCACAGACCTTGCCATCTGGTACAGATGTTGCAGTCTCTCTGTCTATGGGAACAGCGTTTTCCTCTGCTGTCCTTTCCGTCTGATGGTCACACACCTCTGTGGAAGTCTTTGGGACCTCCACGTCCATAGCTGCATTGCTTACTGCAATGGAAAGAATAATAATTACTATTATTATTAAAAAAAAAAAAAGTAAATGAACAACGGACAATATGAAGAGAAGAAATACGTAGGAAATGGATGGAAGAAGTGTTGAGGGACACGTTATCTATGGCCTGCTGTTTTGCCGTACCTGAATTGCCTGAATGTCAGGGCTCGCACAGGACTGAGGTCTTTGTGTTAACCGAGCGCGTGAATTCTAATACCAGGACTAGACCGCAGAAGCAGCGCCTCTACACCGTGCTCATGGTGTCCAGGCCTGTTCCGCCTGGCTATAAATTGAGCCTTTATCATCCACAGTTTCGGCTATACAGGGGCAAGGGTTTGCGTGTGTCTTCAGACATCTCTTAAAATGCCCCGCTCTTTCCAGCAGCTCAGCACAAATTGGAAGCTACCTCCTTCTGCCAAACTCCTCTCTGTGTACCAGCACGGAAAGCTGTTTCTTAGGTCCCACTGAGACCAATGAATGTGCTTAGCTGAGGAAGGAGGCACTGAACAACTTGGAGCAATGTCCTGTATCTGTATCCTAAAAGCAGCCCCACGTTTGTGCCAGTAAAGACAGTTGCCAAGAACTTGGTTTGTCGTGCTCCTTTGGGAGCCGTTACTCTCAAGCCACTTCTTACCTGCTTCATCAGTATGCCGGGTGAGTGTAGAAGCCCCGTTTGTCTCTGGAGTCACTTGCTCCCCGAGAGAAACCTGTGCACAAAACCTTCACGTTACTGCGGGATTTAGTGCAACATGGAAGAATACTCCATATTTCGGCTGCTGTCTTTGAAACATCACAGAGAAGTCTGAGTGGGAAGCCCCATTCATTACCACATCCAAACAACCCTGTCTAGGACACTGTTTTAAAAACATACCTGCCAAATGGTATAATTGTTAATTGATAAACTTACCTCTTTGCTTGGAAAGGCTTCTAGTGGGGCTTCTTTGGAGCTCGTCGCACTGCACTCAGCTTCCCTGGTGCTGCTTGATAGTGGGAGCTGAGTGGTTCTTGAGGTCTCCTGAAAACAAATACAAAGAATCACGTAATTAACAGTAATCTGGATTTGTGTTTCTGCCTGTGAAGGGCTGTCACAAATCAGTTCTACTTTAACAGATGTTAAGCCCAAATGGTTCCTTTATGGCAGTGTACCGTGATGATTTAGGGGATTACGAGCACCACAAGGAACCCATGTGATGAGAAGGTTGAACCGTTAAAGTTAGGTGAGGCTCGAGGAGGGCGAGTTGAAAAGAAAATGGGGTGCAAATTTTTCCAGGGACACCGGGAATGGTGAATCCTGGAATCAAGCAAATAGTGTTATTTTCCTCTCGAGCTCTTTAACAGGGGAAACCTAATTTGTTAGTATTCAAAATGCCATTGTTACCTCTGCAGCTTTGTGCTGGTGCTGGGAGTGAGCAAAGGTGGTCATTGAAGGGGTCATCTGCCCATTCTCAAAGTGTTTCCTCACTGCAGCCAGGCCCCCGGGCACAGTGCAGGACTTGATTTCCTCTGAGGTCTAGAGGGATCAAATAAGGCCAGGTGTTTTCCATTTGCAGTAAGAACATACCATCCATTTCAACAAGTAAGGGCAAGGTGTTATAGGGTGGAAATGAAGCAGTTCATATGTTCTCAACACAGTTCGGTTGGGTCAGGCTTCCTCCAGTTCTTCCTTTTGGGGAGAGAGAGCTAACAGCACCATTGCTGGCAGTGTTGGGAGGAGGGAATTGGAACCTTCTTGGCCCAAAGAAATGCAGGAATCTGTTCCAAATACACAAGGGCAATTAGGAAATCAAGAAGCCAGTGGGCAGGAATTGCGTGGTTTGAAAACACCTGGACTCTGAAGGCGAGCGTGGCTGGTGGCTGCTTCCCTCAGGTGGCTTCTGGGCTACCTGAGCACCCATAGCTGAGCTGTTTTATCATGCGGTAATTTCAAATTCTTCAGTTCGAGCAGCAAGAGCTCTAAAGTCACTGTGCTCCTGAACAGGATTTTATTATTTGGCGATAGAGAATAGTTGTTGTGGTAAGGAAACTGCCTTGTTTTGTCATCACAGGATAACCGTGTTGCTGATCTCTCTCTCACCCATGATCCTCATACATGAAGTTCAGGCAAAGGTGGACTGAAAGGAAGAGCACGTCCACGAAATAACGGGGATTGTCCAAAAGACCAAAGGCATCTAGCGTGAGAAACCTCTTTTGGTAGAGAGAGAGACTGATGGATGACTATGTTTGCTCTATAGGTTTCCTAATTTGGGATTTAAATTTTCATCCACCCTATGATCCACCTGATAGCTTGCTTGTAGAAATAAAGATGGTTACGATCTGTCCCTGGGCAAAGCAAACGTAGAATTAAGAAGATATTGAGACATTGGTATCTTACATTGGCAAAGCGGTTGCTGTTCTCTGCCTTTGACACCGCAGCCTGATACAGAGCCATTTTGTCTTTCAAGGAGACATTCTCCTGGAATTCCGTCAGTGTATTGCCGGTGTTGGGAGGGCTCTCTTCTGGAAGTCCTCCTACAGCTTTGCAGCCACCCACTGCAACCACAAAGAGACGTCATAGTTGGGGAGAGGGAGATGGGTGCATGTGTTTCAAAGCTTGAAAGAAAAGCAGTAAGCAAAACAAACAGTATTGCCAACATTTTACCCACTGTGTCGTCGCACTTTTACTTTACAGCACATCAAGTACGGAGCATTTGATTTGTGGAAACCAGAATGCCTTTAACTAATAAAAGTTAACGCATTGTTACCAAAGCAACGCACTGCTAAATCCAAACTATCTTCACCAAAGAAGAAAATGAAGATACCACTTTTTTGTAATTGATGGATGCTGCCCATAGTTTTGATATCCTATTTGTAATTTGGGCTGTCTTCATCAAAAGTTATCTTCTCAAAACATAAGACACCATTCTGTTGTGTTTTGCTCAACAAGTATTTAATGGGCATCAGGCACTGCTCCATAATGCAACAGACAAAATGGAGAAGGCTAGAAAGCTTGTTTTGCACTGAGAAGAACACCACGTTCTCTCCCTGGGCGGCCTGGGGGCTGCCCTGATGAGGTGAGTGTGCTTGCCCCTTGCCACCTCAAAGACGGAGCGCATTGAACTAAAGGGAGAAATCCGATCCAAGTGGTAAGGCTAACCTTCAGTGTTGGTGGTCTGTCCATTGCCTGAGGACATCTTCTCAAAGATTGCCCTCCCCCGTTTCACGCTGGACA
Organism: Anser anser; assembly: GCF_964211835.1. Classification (NCBI taxonomy): domain Eukaryota; kingdom Metazoa; phylum Chordata; class Aves; order Anseriformes; family Anatidae; genus Anser; species Anser anser. The sequence goes on along the minus strand of NW_028153612.1, from coordinate 42,501 downwards.
TTTCCATGAGAGAAATGTCTGTCTGGCTCCCAGGCTGAGTGGCCAGTGCTGGTGGCAGTGAGCTTTTGCCACTTTCCGCTTCCTGTTGGAAGACATGGAGGGGATGTGAGTTAGAAGCTACTGGGAGGAGCCAGGTAGGGCTTTCCGGGGGCAGAAAGGATATGAAGAGGCAGCAGATTGGAAGGGGGTGCTGTTGTGGCAGTAGTGTTCTCCGAGTCCTCAGTGAGAGCGCGGGAATCCTTTTCAGCTGCGGAACCTGCGTGCACTCACCTTCCTGCCACCCAGGGTCTCAAAGTGGCTCTGCAGCTCCTTGACAGAGATGGGGAAGGTCTCAGTCCGGCGAGGGCCACCCAGGGTGACGTCCGCCCTCCCGCTGTCTGCTGCAGCTTCGTCCACGGTGCTGCCTGGGCTGGCTTGCTCTGGTGCCAGGGACCGTGGGGCTGGCAGGCGTTGGAAGGCCGGGCTGGGTGCCAGAGCACTGGCGGACTCCCATCTCTTCGTGAGGAGCTTCACAGAGCTCTTCTGCACGGTCAAGTCGGGCAGCTCCATCGCGCCCTGCCAATGCAACGGGTACCTCATGACATAGCTTGTATTTCAGACTGAGCTTCCGTCTGCGTTGTTCGCTTGTGGGCACTTTACTTTTGCTCTCTTTGTTTTGGGACAAATCTTTAACCAGGGTTTGAGTGGTCTGCAGTATTTCACGGGGGAAGAAGAAGCACTGGAGAAGCGCTAGGTTTCTGCAACCCAAGGGTACTCATGAAGGAAATTCCCTTGGGGCATGTGCACTTGTCAGCAAAGAATTTGACTTTAGGCCTCAACCTGACTTTAAGTCACTTTTGCCACCTGCTCATGGCCGCTTAAATCACTACAGAATGCTGAGGGCAATTCATTCTTAAGTCAAATACTTGGTGAAGACTGCACGTCTGACACTGTCAGGGCCTTGAATTGTTTCCCAGGCTTCGCAGAACCTTCTTAGCCTTTATGAAAATGCAGGAAGAAAATTGGGGGAATACGAAAACCCAAAGACGTATGGAGCTGGGCTTCAAAGACCTTTAGCATTTCACACCGCCTTTGCCGACTGTACTTCCTAACTTTTGCTGGCCACTTCTAAAGTTATCATGCTTAAAACGTGCCGGAGGAAGGCACAAACTAAGGGCTTGGCTGCTTTTTGCTCGATGGCCATGCTGGGCAGGAAGGCAGAGGGATGCGAGAGAGAGAACCAGAAGCTGCTTCAGTTCTTCCCTCTGTCTGGTGACTAATATTCACTGGCCACGGTACTAGAGGATCTCTTCTCCACTAAAGACTCCCTGAAAGTGCACGTGAGAGCTAGCTGCACGCTTCTGACACTGTCACTGGAAGAGCTTGCAGTTTTTCTTCTGCAAGTAAGCAGAGCCACAAGTATCTGAAGCATTCTTTTTTTTTTTTTTTTTCATTTGCCCCCTCTCGCCCACTTATCACACAAACAGTATCAGGCTTTGCGCTAGACCACCTTCGTCCAAAAAAGTGCATGAACTTGTGTATTCGTAAGGAGCTAATCTTACCGCTTGGCTCTTCTCAGTTGAATTTTCCTTCTGTGACTCTGCTGCACACATTGCGTGCCTGTTGAAAGGAAGGCAAATGTAAACATTCTCTTATTCACCGCTCTCATTTGACTAACGAATGTGAAGCTAGATCGACAGTTCACAGTATGCATTGGAGAAAAGCCTCGTCCTACCTCGTCCGTCACAATCTCACTTCCAAGAAGTGATGGCCGCAGGAAGAGGCGCCGCCTTTTAACCTGCGTGTCTTCATGGTGAGCACACAATCAGTCCACAGCGTCCAGGTTACCGTCTCCACGCGTGGGCATACGGAAACCAAGGCAACCAAGCCAGCCTCCTGGCTTTCCTTACCCCAAAATTCCGAGCAGAGACTCCCCGGGACAGAATCTGTTGTTGGTGCACAACCTCTCCCAGAAAGAACTTGGTGTCCTGAGGGACAAGTTCTTGGGCAGACCGTTGTGGTAGATAATAAAAGCCCTCAAACACAGAGAGCACTGGTTTTTCGTTTTTATTCTCCGCTACACAGCTAACTTCAAATTCTCTCTTAGAGCTAACTGGCAGAATTGTTTGACCAGCTCTAGCATGCCGTGCTTGGTTTTCTTTCATGTACGCATGTTGGTGGTTTTGGGGTGTGTTTGTTTCTTTTCTGGTAGCTAAGAGAAATACCAAAATGTTGGGTAATTTACCCTTGGGGGCGTTCTCTCTTCCCGTAGTATGGAGCAGACTTCTGACTTTCAGGCTACAGCTCCTTGGCCAACCAAACTTTTGAAGGACTCTCTAGTAGGCCAACCCGTTTAGTGAGCTAGTCCTTCTCTAGAGGCAGTTATGTATCTTCCTCTGGAAAAGGATCGGGTGGAACTCGGCTGCCCACCTGAGTAAAACCACCACATCTTTAGAAGGCGACACTGAAGAAGTAATCTTACAGTGATCCTATTTGATATCTTTCATATGTAAATACTGAAAAAATATTTTCATGTGCTCATTACTAGCCACAGATTTGACACACTTCAGCTGGAGTGTAAATCCTTCTGAAGGAATCATTAGCTCAAAAGGGGGTTTGTATGGAGGAAAGATGCACTCTGATAGTACAGCCTCACCTATAGGCAGGAAAGTTCTTGTCAAAAGTAAGATGCAAATACAGCAGTGACTGTTTTGTCAGGAAGGCAGTGAAGTTGTCCTGAGGGACTTTGCTGATAGCTGAGTTAGCTGCTGGCTGGCCGCTTCAGCCAGAGAAGATGCTCTTGCCCCTTGTTGGGCTGCAGGCCTACGAAGCCTGTTGCCCCAGGGCACCACCAGACTTGTGCAGCTGTGGCTCAGGGTCCCAGAGGCTCCTTAGCACCGTGCCGGTAGGGATGCTGTGGGAAAGGAAGGACTGGCAAAGGCTTACACTCACGCACAGCCTTCACTCACGCACGCTCACACACCATTTGTGCTCGCTCTCTTGCTGTCCTGTGCACCCACTCTTTCCAGGAGCTTTCCATTCTAGGTGGTTGTCCGTCTCCAGAGCTTGGAGATGGACTCTTGTTGGGGCAGAGGCCAGAAGGCTGCATTTGTTGGTTCCTTCTAACATCTGCAAGCAGAGTTTCTGAGGTTGAGGAGGAACAGGTAGTTTTCTGCTGACTGGAAGCAACTTGTGCAAGGGTCTGTGGACCTTACGATTGGCCTCATTGATCTGCAGTGGTCCGCTTTACCCCTGGTCTCAGCCACACACCCAGGGAGTCTGCGCGTTGCTCTGGTGGTGTGAGTGTTTAAGAGCACGTGACTGATGGCAGGAGAATCCCCCTTTTGGGATGAAAAGCCAGTCACAAATGCAAGCTGTTTTGATGATGAGTTGGGATGATTTGATGTTTCTGTCCTGCTGTGGACTGTGTCTGTTAGGTGTTCACAATGTATGACTGTCACACGTGGTGTGTTTTTCTTTCCTCTGAAACCACAAAAGATGATGGGAGAACTTCCTGCCTTCTAGCATGGAAAGATTACTATACCTGCATGAATTGTTTTAATGCGATACGCAGGGAGATGGTTCCTGTTGCAGGCAAACTGGTCTTCCACTTCTGGTCCCCAGGAGAGTGGTCATCAAACAAAATTCTCTGAGGAGCACCTGACAAAGATGGTCAGGTGTCAGGACACACCTGACAGAGGAAACAGGAAAATTTAAGAGAAAAGATTTTTTCTCTCTTTGCGAAAGTACAGATGAGAAGTTTGAGGGGGGGTAGGGGGAGGGATGGGGAAGGGGGGGGGATCATAGTAGATAATCGGTAATGCAAGAGAAGAGATTTGAGTAGGAGGAGGAGAACTTGGGATGCCCTTCACAACTCTGAAGTGAAGCCTGAAGAAGACTACAGTAGTAAGACTAATGAACTGGGAAATGCTAGAAAAGATTTGACCGTTTTTCTCATATCTGTGGAGTCTTTGCCCTAGCTAAGGAGTAAAAAAAGTGATTTTTCAGAACCCTCATAAACGCTGTGCTTCTAATGATGCTTTGCTTGTTGCATATATACCTAAGGAGGGGAACTGCAAATCTATAATGCTTCCAGAATGGGGCTGCTTGGAGAGGATGTGCTTCGGCTACCTGGTAGCCTCAGGCTCATTGCTGGTGCTGAGGCAGAAGGTCTAATGCAGCCAGCCCAGAGCCCATTAGCTTTGCCAGGGGGCACGAAAGAATATCTGGTCTGGCATGGTAGGAGTAGGAATTTGATTAGGAAAATGCCTTGAGGCAAGTGGCTACAAGAGCCCCAGCAGGGCTTTCCTGGATACTTGTGCACCAGAGAGTGCTCAGGGTGAGCCTTCCCAATTCAAGGAGATTGTAATAAACTCCGCATAGTGCTCTAAAGCCAAGACTAGAAAGAATCGAGCTGCCGATTGCAGGAAGGGACGTTTTGTTCCCAGAACTACACGGCTTCACTAAGTGTGACCTGTTCTTGCTCTGACATGACAAATTTCAGCCTGAGAGACGCCCTGGGTGACCTAATCCAGTATACCCTCATTTTAACGAGTGGTAATCACAAAACCTGGCAATAATTGTCCTGATTTTCTGAGGAGCATAGTATTGCAGTGCCCACTGATTTCAAAGTAAGATTAATCTTCCAGGGCAGCAGGTTGTTGTTATCCTGACATAATGGCAGCCTGTATATCAGACCTGCAGATTGGTACTTTGGAGATCCAGAGCTCTTCTCCTGACTGTGATTTTTACAGTTTTTCTTTCCAGACATGCCTTTGCCAAAGAAAGATGGTAGAAGACTGCTGAGATGCCTACGAATCACAGAATCACCGAATCACTGAATGTTAGGGATTGGAAGGGACCTTGAAAGATCGTCTGGTCCAATGCCCCTGCCGGAGCAGGAGCAGCTAGATCAGGTCACACAGGAACGCGTCCAGGCAGCTTTGGAATGCCTCTGGAGAAGGAAACTCCACATCCCCCCTGTGCAGCCTGTTCCGGTGTTCTGTCACCATCACCATAAAAAAGTTTTGTCTCGCATTTAAGTGGAACCTCCTATGTTCCAGCACGCACCCAGTGCCCCCTGTCCTACTGTTAGATGTCGCTGAGAAGAGCCTGGCTCCGTCCTCCTGACACTCTCCCTTTACATATTTATAAACATTAAGAAGGTCACCCCTCAGTCTCCTCTTCTCCAACTAAAGAGACCCAGCTCCCTCAGCCTTTCCTCAAAAGGGAGACGCTCCACTCCCTTTATCACCCTTGTGGCTCTGTGCTGGACTCTCTCAAGCAGTTCCCTGTCCTTCTGGAACTGGGGGGCCCAGAACTGGACGCAATATTGCAGATGTGGTCTCACTAGGGCAGAGTAGAGGGGGAGGAGAACCTCTCTCGACCTACTAACCACAGCCCTGCTAATACACCCCAGGATGCCATTGGCCTTCTTGGCCACAAGGGCACAGTGCTGGCTCATGGTCAGCCAGCTCTCCGCCAGGACACCCACGTCCCTTCCCCCTTTGCTGCTCTCCAGCAGGGCAGTCCCCAACTTATCCTGGTGTCTGGGGTTGTTCTTGCCCCGATGCAGGGCTCTACACTTGCCCTCGTTATATTTCATGAAGTTTCTCCCCGCCTGATGCTCCAACCTGTTGAGACAGGCAGCAAAAGTTCAGACAAGTCTGTTAGTTTTGAGTCACTTCATCTCTTTATTGTCAACTTGTTGTGCATTACTGCACAACACAGAGACTGTGACGCTTGCGTCTTCGTTCTTCAGGCCGGATTCTGTTGTTTTGAACCCTTGCGCATCCTCCACCAGAAAAGCAGCCCCTTCCTGGTTTGGACGCCTTTGAGAATGGTGTAGGTTCCTGTGGATGTCGTTGATGGCCTTAATTCTGGAAGCCGCACGAGTGCTTCTGCTTTTGGGTTGTCTCAGTGGCTCCCTCATCTGCGGCTCCCCAGGCTTAGGGAGCTGCTCCTCTGAACAGATGTCGCCTTTGTGAACCTTTGGGATTTCTTGCTCACAGACACTTTGAACTGGCAGCCCAGCAGCTCCTTGGTGACGTGGCCGTCTTACAGAATGTGCGTGGCTCTTGATGATCGCATTCATGGCTCTCATTCTGGCAAGAGCAGACGGCATGGTGCTTTTGGGCTGGTGCAGTGCTTCGCTCGGCAGTGCCAGTGGAATTGTCTGGTCCGGACAGCCCTCGACATTTTGACGCTTGTCTTCGTTTTTCCTCAAGTTGAGAGTTTCTGTGCATCTGAGGAACTGGTGACAGAAAACATAGCCTTTTAGAGACTGAAAGCAGGGAAAGAAGAGGCTTCCTTCATCAGAGAAGGAAAGGAAAAGCAGAAGCGTTTGAGTTCAACTTTCAGTTGTGTTTGTCATGTAGTAGAAGTACTTGCTGAATTACAGGTTGTACTAAATACCACCTTGTGTGCCCGTCATTGCTAAGCTCCGTATATTCCTACTGCTTTCACAGGTTGCATTTTCAGTTGCAACTACATGGTAAAAATAGAAATTCAGACTGTATTTGACAGACTGATGTCTACTCTTACTATAAAGGCACAGACCTTGCCATCTGGTACAGATGTTGCAGTCTCTCTGTCTATGGGAACAGCGTTTTCCTCTGCTGTCCTTTCCGTCTGATGGTCACACACCTCTGTGGAAGTCTTTGGGACCTCCACGTCCATAGCTGCATTGCTTACTGCAATGGAAAGAATAATAATTACTATTATTATTAAAAAAAAAAAAAGTAAATGAACAACGGACAATATGAAGAGAAGAAATACGTAGGAAATGGATGGAAGAAGTGTTGAGGGACATGTTATCTATGGCCTGCTGTTTTGCCGTACCTGAATTGCCTGAATGTCAGGGCTCGCACAGGACTGAGGTCTTTGTGTTAACCGAGCGCGTGAATTCTAATACCAGGACTAGACCGCAGAAGCAGCGCCTCTACACCGTGCTCATGGTGTCCAGGCCTGTTCCGCCTGGCTATAAATTGAGCCTTTATCATCCACAGTTTCGGCTATACAGGGGCAAGGGTTTGCGTGTGTCTTCAGACATCTCTTAAAATGCCCCGCTCTTTCCAGCAGCTCAGCACAAATTGGAAGCTACCTCCTTCTGCCAAACTCCTCTCTGTGTACCAGCACGGAAAGCTGTTTCTTAGGTCCCACTGAGACCAATGAATGTGCTTAGCTGAGGAAGGAGGCACTGAACAACTTGGAGCAATGTCCTGTATCTGTATCCTAAAAGCAGCCCCACGTTTGTGCCAGTAAAGACAGTTGCCAAGAACTTGGTTTGTCGTGCTCCTTTGGGAGCCGTTACTCTCAAGCCACTTCTTACCTGCTTCATCAGTATGCCGGGTGAGTGTAGAAGCCCCGTTTGTCTCTGGAGTCACTTGCTCCCCGAGAGAAACCTGTGCACAAAACCTTCACGTTACTGCGGGATTTAGTGCAACATGGAAGAATACTCCATATTTCGGCTGCTGTCTTTGAAACATCACAGAGAAGTCTGAGTGGGAAGCCCCATTCATTACCACATCCAAACAACCCTGTCTAGGACACTGTTTTAAAAACATACCTGCCAAATGGTATAATTGTTAATTGATAAACTTACCTCTTTGCTTGGAAAGGCTTCTAGTGGGGCTTCTTTGGAGCTCGTCGCACTGCACTCAGCTTCCCTGGTGCTGCTTGATAGTGGGAGCTGAGTGGTTCTTGAGGTCTCCTGAAAACAAATACAAAGAATCACGTAATTAACAGTAATCTGGATTTGTGTTTCTGCCTGTGAAGGGCTGTCACAAATCAGTTCTACTTTAACAGATGTTAAGCCCAAATGGTTCCTTTATGGCAGTGTACCGTGATGATTTAGGGGATTACGAGCACCACAAGGAACCCATGTGATGAGAAGGTTGAACCGTTAAAGTTAGGTGAGGCTCGAGGAGGGCGAGTTGAAAAGAAAATGGGGTGCAAATTTTTCCAGGGACACCGGGAATGGTGAATCCTGGAATCAAGCAAATAGTGTTATTTTCCTCTCGAGCTCTTTAACGGGGGAAACCTAATTTGTTAGTATTCAAAATGCCATTGTTACCTCTGCAGCTTTGTGCTGGTGCTGGGAGTGAGCAAAGGTGGTCATTGAAGGGGTCATCTGCCCATTCTCAAAGTGTTTCCTCACTGCAGCCAGGCCCCCGGGCACAGTGCAGGACTTGATTTCCTCTGAGGTCTAGAGGGATCAAATAAGGCCAGGTGTTTTCCATTTGCAGTAAGAACATACCATCCATTTCAACAAGTAAGGGCAAGGTGTTATAGGGTGGAAATGAAGCAGTTCATATGTTCTCAACACAGTTCGGTTGGGTCAGGCTTCCTCCAGTTCTTCCTTTTGGGGAGAGAGAGCTAACAGCACCATTGCTGGCAGTGTTGGGAGGAGGGAATTGGAACCTTCTTGGCCCAAAGAAATGCAGGAATCTGTTCCAAATACACAAGGGCAATTAGGAAATCAAGAAGCCAGTGGGCAGGAATTGCGTGGTTTGAAAACACCTGGACTCTGAAGGCGAGCGTGGCTGGTGGCTGCTTCCCTCAGGTGGCTTCTGGGCTACCTGAGCACCCATAGCTGAGCTGTTTTATCATGCGGTAATTTCAAATTCTTCAGTTCGAGCAGCAAGAGCTCTAAAGTCACTGTGCTCCTGAACAGGATTTTATTATTTGGCGATAGAGAATAGTTGTTGTGGTAAGGAAACTGCCTTGTTTTGTCATCACAGGATAACCGTGTTGCTGATCTCTCTCTCACCCATGATCCTCATACATGAAGTTCAGGCAAAGGTGGACTGAAAGGAAGAGCACGTCCACGAAATAACGGGGATTGTCCAAAAGACCAAAGGCATCTAGCGTGAGAAACCTCTTTTGGTAGAGAGAGAGACTGATGGATGACTATGTTTGCTCTATAGGTTTCCTAATTTGGGATTTAAATTTTCATCCACCCTATGATCCACCTGATAGCTTGCTTGTAGAAATAAAGATGGTTACGATCTGTCCCTGGGCAAAGCAAACGTAGAATTAAGAAGATATTGAGACATTGGTATCTTACATTGGCAAAGCGGTTGCTGTTCTCTGCCTTTGACACCGCAGCCTGATACAGAGCCATTTTGTCTTTCAAGGAGACATTCTCCTGGAATTCCGTCAGTGTATTGCCGGTGTTGGGAGGGCTCTCTTCTGGAAGTCCTCCTACAGCTTTGCAGCCACCCACTGCAACCACAAAGAGACGTCATAGTTGGGGAGAGGGAGATGGGTGCATGTGTTTCAAAGCTTGAAAGAAAAGCAGTAAGCAAAACAAACAGTATTGCCAACATTTTACCCACTGTGTCGTCGCACTTTTACTTTACAGCACATCAAGTACGGAGCATTTGATTTGTGGAAACCAGAATGCCTTTAACTAATAAAAGTTAACGCATTGTTACCAAAGCAACGCACTGCTAAATCCAAACTATCTTCACCAAAGAAGAAAATGAAGATACCACTTTTTTGTAATTGATGGATGCTGCCCATAGTTTTGATATCCTATTTGTAATTTGGGCTGTCTTCATCAAAAGTTATCTTCTCAAAACATAAGACACCATTCTGTTGTGTTTTGCTCAACAAGTATTTAATGGGCATCAGGCACTGCTCCATAATGCAACAGACAAAATGGAGAAGGCTAGAAAGCTTGTTTTGCACTGAGAAGAACACCACGTTCTCTCCCTGGGCGGCCTGGGGGCTGCCCTGATGAGGTGAGTGTGCTTGCCCCTTGCCACCTCAAAGACGGAGCGCATTGAACTAAAGGGAGAAATCCGATCCAAGTGGTAAGGCTAACCTTCAGTGTTGGTGGTCTGTCCATTGCCTGAGGACATCTTCTCAAAGATTGCCCTCCCCCGTTTCACGCTGGACATTTCCATGAGAGAAATGTCTGTCTGGCTCCCAGGCTGAGTGGCCAGTGCTGGTGGCAGTGAGCTTTTGCCACTTTCCGCTTCCTGTTGGAAGACATGGAGGGGATGTGAGTTAGAAGCTACTGGGAGGAGCCAGGTAGGGCTTTCCGGGGGCAGAAAGGATATGAAGAGGCAGCAGATTGGAAGGGGGTGCTGTTGTGGCAGTAGTGTTCTCCGAGTCCTCAGTGAGAGCGCGGGAATCCTTTTCAGCTGCGGAACCTGCATGCACTCACCTTCCTGCCACCCAGGGTCTCAAAGTGGCTCTGCAGCTCCTTGACAGAGATGGGGAAGGTCTCAGTCCGGCGAGGGCCACCCAGGGTGACGTCCGCCCTCCCGCTGTCTGCCGCAGCTTCGTCCACGGTGCTGCCTGGGCTGGCTTGCTCTGGTGCCAGGGACCGTGGGGCTGGCAGGCGTTGGAAGGCCGGGCTGGGTGCCAGAGCACTGGCGGACTCCCATCTCTTCGTGAGGAGCTTCACAGAGCTCTTCTGCACGGTCAAGTCGGGCAGCTCCATCGCGCCCTGCCAATGCAACGGGTACCTCATGACATAGCTTGTATTTCAGACTGAGCTTCCGTCTGCGTTGTTCGCTTGTGGGCACTTTACTTTTGCTCTCTTTGTTTTGGGACAAATCTTTAACCAGGGTTTGAGTGGTCTGCAGTATTTCACGGGGGAAGAAGAAGCACTGGAGAAGCGCTAGGTTTCTGCAACCCAAGGGTACTCATGAAGGAAATTCCCTTGGGGCATGTGCACTTGTCAGCAAAGAATTTGACTTTAGGCCTCAACCTGACTTTAAGTCACTTTTGCCACCTGCTCATGGCCGCTTAAATCACTACAGAATGCTGAGGGCAATTCATTCTTAAGTCAAATACTTGGTGAAGACTGCACGTCTGACACTGTCAGGGCCTTGAATTGTTTCCCAGGCTTCGCAGAACCTTCTTAGCCTTTATGAAAATGCAGGAAGAAAATTGGGGGAATACGAAAACCCAAAGAGGTATGGAGCTGGGCTTCAATGACCTTTAGCATTTCACACCGCCTTTGCCGACTGTACTTCCTAACTTTTGCTGGCCACTTCTAAAGTTATCATGCTTAAAACGTGCCGGAGGAAGGCACAAACTAAGGGCTTGGCTGCTTTTTGCTCGATGGCCATGCTGGGCAGGAAGGCAGAGGGATGCGAGAGGGAGAACCAGAAGCTGCTTCAGTTCTTCCCTCTGTCTGGTGGCTAATATTCACTGGCCACGGTACTAGAGGATCTCTTCTCCACTAAAGACTCCCTGAAAGTGCACGTGAGAGCTAGCTGCACGCTTCTGACACTGTCACTGGAAGAGCTTGCAGTTTTTCTTCTGCAAGTAAGCAGAGCCACAAGTATCTGAAGCATTCTTTTTTTTTTTTTTTTTTTCATTTGCCCCCTCTCGCCCACTTATCACACAAACAGTATCAGGCTTTGCGCTAGACCACCTTCGTCCAAAAAAGTGCATGAACTTGTGTATTCGTAAGGAGCTAATCTTACCGCTTGGCTCTTCTCAGTTGAATTTTCCTTCTGTGACTCTGCTGCACACATTGCGTGCCTGTTGAAAGGAAGGCAAATGTAAACATTCTCTTATTCACCGCTCTCATTTGACTAACGAATGTGAAGCTAGATCGACAGTTCACAGTATGCATTGGAGAAAAGCCTCGTCCTACCTCGTCCGTCACAATCTCACTTCCAAGAAGTGATGGCCGCAGGAAGAGGCGCCGCCTTTTAACCTGCGTGTCTTCATGGTGAGCACACAATCAGTCCACAGCGTCCAGGTTACCGTCTCCACGCGTGGGCATACGGAAACCAAGGCAACCAAGCCAGCCTCCTGGCTTTCCTTACCCCAAAATTCCGAGCAGAGACTCCCCGGGACAGAATCTGTTGTTGGTGCACAACCTCTCCCAGAAAGAACTTGGTGTCCTGAGGGACAAGTTCTTGGGCAGACCGTTGTGGTAGATAATAAAAGCCCTCAAACACAGAGAGCACTGGTTTTTCGTTTTTATTCTCCGCTACACAGCTAACTTCAAATTCTCTCTTAGAGCTAACTGGCAGAATTGTTTGACCAGCTCTAGCATGCCGTGCTTGGTTTTCTTTCATGTACGCATGTTGGTGGTTTTGGGGTGTGTTTGTTTCTTTTCTGGTAGCTAAGAGAAATACCAAAATGTTGGGTAATTTACCCTTGGGGGCGTTCTCTCTTCCCGTAGTATGGAGCAGACTTCTGACTTTCAGGCTACAGCTCCTTGGCCAACCAAACTTTTGAAGGACTCTCTAGTAGGCCAACCCGTTTAGTGAGCTAGTCCTTCTCTAGAGGCAGTTATGTATCTTCCTCTGGAAAAGGATCGGGTGGAACTCGGCTGCCCACCTGAGTAAAACCACCACATCTTTAGAAGGCGACACTGAAGAAGTAATCTTACAGTGATCCTATTTGATATCTTTCATATGTAAATACTGAAAAAATATTTTCATGTGCTCATTACTAGCCACAGATTTGACACACTTCAGCTGGAGTGTAAATCCTTCTGAAGGAATCATTAGCTCAAAAGGGGGTTTGTATGGAGGAAAGATGCACTCTGATAGTACAGCCTCACCTATAGGCAGGAAAGTTCTTGTCAAAAGTAAGATGCAAATACAGCAGTGACTGTTTTGTCAGGAAGGCAGTGAAGTTGTCCTGAGGGACTTTGCTGATAGCTGAGTTAGCTGCTGGCTGGCCGCTTCAGCCAGAGAAGATGCTCTTGCCCCTTGTTGGGCTGCAGGCCTACGAAGCCTGTTGCCCCAGGGCACCACCAGACTTGTGCAGCTGTGGCTCAGGGTCCCAGAGGCTCCTTAGCACCGTGCCGGTAGGGATGCTGTGGGAAAGGAAGGACTGGCAAAGGCTTACACTCACGCACAGCCTTCACTCACGCACGCTCACACACCATTTGTGCTCGCTCTCTTGCTGTCCTGTGCACCCACTCTTTCCAGGAGCTTTCCATTCTAGGTGGTTGTCCGTCTCCAGAGCTTGGAGATGGACTCTTGTTGGGGCAGAGGCCAGAAGGCTGCATTTGTTGGTTCCTTCTAACATCTGCAAGCAGAGTTTCTGAGGTTGAGGAGGAACAGGTAGTTTTCTGCTGACTGGAAGCAACTTGTGCAAGGGTCTGTGGACCTTACGATTGGCCTCATTGATCTGCAGTGGTCCGCTTTACCCCTGGTCTCAGCCACACACCCAGGGAGTCTGCGCGTTGCTCTGGTGGTGTGAGTGTTTAAGAGCACGTGACTGATGGCAGGAGAATCCCCCTTTTGGGATGAAAAGCCAGTCACAAATGCAAGCTGTTTTGATGATGAGTTGGGATGATTTGATGTTTCTGTCCTGCTGTGGACTGTGTCTGTTAGGTGTTCACAATGTATGACTGTCACACGTGGTGTGTTTTTCTTTCCTCTGAAACCACAAAAGATGATGGGAGAACTTCCTGCCTTCTAGCATGGAAAGATTACTATAGCTGCATGAATTGTTTTAATGCGATACGCAGGGAGATGGTTCCTGTTGCAGGCAAACTGGTCTTCCACTTCTGGTCCCCAGGAGAGTGGTCATCAAACAAAATTCTCTGAGGAGCACCTGACAAAGATGGTCAGGTGTCAGGACACACCTGACAGAGGAAACAGGAAAATTTAAGAGAAAAGATTTTTTCTCTCTTTGCGAAAGTACAGATGAGAAGTTTGAGGGGGGGTAGGGGGAGGGATGGGGAAGGGGGGGGGATCATAGTAGATAATCGGTAATGCAAGAGAAGAGATTTGAGTTGGAGGAGGAGAACTTGGGATGCCCTTCACAACTCTGAAGTGAAGCCTGAAGAAGACTACAGTAGTAAGACTAATGAACTGGGAAATGCTAGAAAAGATTTGACCGTTTTTCTCATATCTGTGGAGTCTTTGCCCTAGCTAAGGAGTAAAAAAAGTGATTTTTCAGAACCCTCATAAACGCTGTGCTTCTAATGATGCTTTGCTTGTTGCATATATACCTAAGGAGGGGAACTGCAAATCTATAATGCTTCCAGAATGGGGCTGCTTGGAGAGGATGTGCTTCGGCTACCTGGTAGCCTCAGGCTCATTGCTGGTGCTGAGGCAGAAGGTCTAATGCAGCCAGCCCAGAGCCCATTAGCTTTGCCAGGGGGCACGAAAGAATATCTGGTCTGGCATGGTAGGAGTAGGAATTTGATTAGGAAAATGCCTTGAGGCAAGTGGCTACAAGAGCCCCAGCAGGGCTTTCCTGGATACTTGTGCACCAGAGAGTGCTCAGGGTGAGCCTTCCCGATTCAAGGAGATTGTAATAAACTCCGCATAGTGCTCTAAAGCCAAGACTAGAAAGAATCGAGCTGCCGATTGCAGGAAGGGACGTTTTGTTCCCAGAACTACACGGCTTCACTAAGTGTGACCTGTTCTTGCTCTGACATGACAAATTTCAGCCTGAGAGACGCCCTGGGTGACCTAATCCAGTATACCCTCATTTTAACGAGTGGTAATCACAAAACCTGGCAATAATTGTCCTGATTTTCTGAGGAGCATAGTATTGCAGTGCCCACTGATTTCAAAGTAAGATTAATCTTCCAGGGCAGCAGGTTGTTGTTATCCTGACATAATGGCAGCCTGTATATCAGACCTGCAGATTGGTACTTTGGAGATCCAGAGCTCTTCTCCTGACTGTGATTTTTACAGTTTTTCTTTCCAGACATGCCTTTGCCAAAGAAAGATGGTAGAAGACTGCTGAGATGCCTACGAATCACAGAATCACCGAATCACTGAATGTTAGGGATTGGAAGGGACCTTGAAAGATCGTCTGGTCCAATGCCCCTGCCGGAGCAGGAGCAGCTAGATCAGGTCACACAGGAACGCGTCCAGGCAGCTTTGGAATGCCTCTGGAGAAGGAAACTCCACATCCCCCCTGTGCAGCCTGTTCCGGTGTTCTGTCACCATCACCATAAAAAAGTTTTGTCTCGCATTTAAGTGGAACCTCCTATGTTCCAGCACGCACCCAGTGCCCCCTGTCCTACTGTTAGATGTCGCTGAGAAGAGCCTGGCTCCGTCCTCCTGACACTCTCCCTTTACATATTTATAAACATTAAGAAGGTCACCCCTCAGTCTCCTCTTCTCCAACTAAAGAGACCCAGCTCCCTCAGCCTTTCCTCAAAAGGGAGACGCTCCACTCCCTTTATCACCCTTGTGGCTCTGTGCTGGACTCTCTCAAGCAGTTCCCTGTCCTTCTGGAACTGGGGGGCCCAGAACTGGACGCAATATTGCAGATGTGGTCTCACTAGGGCAGAGTAGAGGGGGAGGAGAACCTCTCTCGACCTACTAACCACAGCCCTGCTAATACACCCCAGGATGCCATTGGCCTTCTTGGCCACAAGGGCACAGTGCTGGCTCATGGTCAGCCAGCTCTCCGCCAGGACACCCACGTCCCTTCCCCCTTTGCTGCTCTCCAGCAGGGCAGTCCCCAACTTATCCTGGTGTCTGGGGTTGTTCTTGCCCCGATGCAGGGCTCTACACTTGCCCTCGTTATATTTCATGAAGTTTCTCCCCGCCTGATGCTCCAACCTGTTGAGATAGGCAGCAAAAGTTCAGACAAGTCTGTTAGTTTTGAGTCACTTCATCTCTTTATTGTCAACTTGTTGTGCATTACTGCACAACACAGAGACTGTGACGCTTGCGTCTTCGTTCTTCAGGCCGGATTCTGTTGTTTTGAACCCTTGCGCATCCTCCACCAGAAAAGCAGCCCCTTCCTGGTTTGGACGCCTTTGAGAATGGTGTAGGTTCCTGTGGATGTC
This sequence comes from Anser anser, assembly GCF_964211835.1. Lineage (NCBI taxonomy): Eukaryota > Metazoa > Chordata > Aves > Anseriformes > Anatidae > Anser > Anser anser. The sequence continues at coordinate 26,774 of NW_028153612.1, read as the reverse complement.
GTTGATGGCCTTAATTCTGGAAGCCGCACGAGTGCTTCTGCTTTTGGGTTGTCTCAGTGGCTCCCTCATCTGCGGCTCCCCAGGCTTAGGGAGCTGCTCCTCTGAACAGATGTCGCCTTTGTGAACCTTTGGGATTTCTTGCTCACAGACACTTTGAACTGGCAGCCCAGCAGCTCCTTGGTGACGTGGCCGTCTTACAGAATGTGCGTGGCTCTTGATGATCGCATTCATGGCTCTCATTCTGGCAAGAGCAGACGGCATGGTGCTTTTGGGCTGGTGCAGTGCTTCGCTCGGCAGTGCCAGTGGAATTGTCTGGTCCGGACAGCCCTCGACATTTTGACGCTTGTCTTCGTTTTTCCTCAAGTTGAGAGTTTCTGTGCATCTGAGGAACTGGTGACAGAAAACATAGCCTTTTAGAGACTGAAAGCAGGGAAAGAAGAGGCTTCCTTCATCAGAGAAGGAAAGGAAAAGCAGAAGCGTTTGAGTTCAACTTTCAGTTGTGTTTGTCATGTAGTAGAAGTACTTGCTGAATTACAGGTTGTACTAAATACCACCTTGTGTGCCCGTCATTGCTAAGCTCCGTATATTCCTACTGCTTTCACAGGTTGCATTTTCAGTTGCAACTACATGGTAAAAATAGAAATTCAGACTGTATTTGACAGACTGATGTCTACTCTTACTATAAAGGCACAGACCTTGCCATCTGGTACAGATGTTGCAGTCTCTCTGTCTATGGGAACAGCGTTTTCCTCTGCTGTCCTTTCCGTCTGATGGTCACACACCTCTGTGGAAGTCTTTGGGACCTCCACGTCCATAGCTGCATTGCTTACTGCAATGGAAAGAATAATAATTACTATTATTATTAAAAAAAAAAAAAGTAAATGAACAACGGACAATATGAAGAGAAGAAATACGTAGGAAATGGATGGAAGAAGTGTTGAGGGACACGTTATCTATGGCCTGCTGTTTTGCCGTACCTGAATTGCCTGAATGTCAGGGCTCGCACAGGACTGAGGTCTTTGTGTTAACCGAGCGCGTGAATTCTAATACCAGGACTAGACCGCAGAAGCAGCGCCTCTACACCGTGCTCATGGTGTCCAGGCCTGTTCCGCCTGGCTATAAATTGAGCCTTTATCATCCACAGTTTCGGCTATACAGGGGCAAGGGTTTGCGTGTGTCTTCAGACATCTCTTAAAATGCCCCGCTCTTTCCAGCAGCTCAGCACAAATTGGAAGCTACCTCCTTCTGCCAAACTCCTCTCTGTGTACCAGCACGGAAAGCTGTTTCTTAGGTCCCACTGAGACCAATGAATGTGCTTAGCTGAGGAAGGAGGCACTGAACAACTTGGAGCAATGTCCTGTATCTGTATCCTAAAAGCAGCCCCACGTTTGTGCCAGTAAAGACAGTTGCCAAGAACTTGGTTTGTCGTGCTCCTTTGGGAGCCGTTACTCTCAAGCCACTTCTTACCTGCTTCATCAGTATGCCGGGTGAGTGTAGAAGCCCCGTTTGTCTCTGGAGTCACTTGCTCCCCGAGAGAAACCTGTGCACAAAACCTTCACGTTACTGCGGGATTTAGTGCAACATGGAAGAATACTCCATATTTCGGCTGCTGTCTTTGAAACATCACAGAGAAGTCTGAGTGGGAAGCCCCATTCATTACCACATCCAAACAACCCTGTCTAGGACACTGTTTTAAAAACATACCTGCCAAATGGTATAATTGTTAATTGATAAACTTACCTCTTTGCTTGGAAAGGCTTCTAGTGGGGCTTCTTTGGAGCTCGTCGCACTGCACTCGGCTTCCCTGGTGCTGCTTGATAGTGGGAGCTGAGTGGTTCTTGAGGTCTCCTGAAAACAAATACAAAGAATCACGTAATTAACAGTAATCTGGATTTGTGTTTCTGCCTGTGAAGGGCTGTCACAAATCAGTTCTACTTTAACAGATGTTAAGCCCAAATGGTTCCTTTATGGCAGTGTACCGTGATGATTTAGGGGATTACGAGCACCACAAGGAACCCATGTGATGAGAAGTTTGAACTGTTAAAGTTAGGTGAGGCTCAAGGAGGGCGAGTTGAAAAGAAAATGGGGTGCAAATTTTTCCAGGGACACCGGGAATGGTGAATCCTGGAATCAAGCAAATAGTGTTATTTTCCTCTCGAGCTCTTTAACGGGGGAAACCTAATTTGTTAGTATTCAAAATGCCATTGTTACCTCTGCAGCTTTGTGCTGGTGCTGGGAGTGAGCAAAGGTGGTCATTGAAGGGGTCATCTGCCCATTCTCAAAGTGTTTCCTCACTGCAGCCAGGCCCCCGGGCACAGTGCAGGACTTGATTTCCTCTGAGGTCTAGAGGGATCAAATAAGGCCAGGTGTTTTCCATTTGCAGTAAGAACATACCATCCATTTCAACAAGTAAGGGCAAGGTGTTATAGGGTGGAAATGAAGCAGTTCATATGTTCTCAACACAGTTCGGTTGGGTCAGGCTTCCTCCAGTTCTTCCTTTTGGGGAGAGAGAGCTAACAGCACCATTGCTGGCAGTGTTGGGAGGAGGGAATTGGAACCTTCTTGGCCCAAAGAAATGCAGGAATCTGTTCCAAATACACAAGGGCAATTAGGAAATCAAGAAGCCAGTGGGCAGGAATTGCGTGGTTTGAAAACACCTGGACTCTGAAGGCGAGCGTGGCTGGTGGCTGCTTCCCTCAGGTGGCTTCTGGGCTACCTGAGCACCCATAGCTGAGCTGTTTTATCATGCGGTAATTTCAAATTCTTCAGTTCGAGCAGCAAGAGCTCTAAAGTCACTGTGCTCCTGAACAGGATTTTATTATTTGGCGATAGAGAATAGTTGTTGTGGTAAGGAAACTGCCTTGTTTTGTCATCACAGGATAACCGTGTTGCTGATCTCTCTCTCACCCATGATCCTCATACATGAAGTTCAGGCAAAGGTGGACTGAAAGGAAGAGCACGTCCACGAAATAACGGGGATTGTCCAAAAGACCAAAGGCATCTAGCGTGAGAAACCTCTTTTGGTAGAGAGAGAGACTGATGGATGACTATGTTTGCTCTATAGGTTTCCTAATTTGGGATTTAAATTTTCATCCACCCTATGATCCACCTGATAGCTTGCTTGTAGAAATAAAGATGGTTACGATCTGTCCCTGGGCAAAGCAAACGTAGAATTAAGAAGATATTGAGACATTGGTATCTTACATTGGCAAAGCGGTTGCTGTTCTCTGCCTTTGACACCGCAGCCTGATACAGAGCCATTTTGTCTTTCAAGGAGACATTCTCCTGGAATTCCGTCAGTGTATTGCCGGTGTTGGGAGGGCTCTCTTCTGGAAGTCCTCCTACAGCTTTGCAGCCACCCACTGCAACCACAAAGAGACGTCATAGTTGGGGAGAGGGAGATGGGTGCATGTGTTTCAAAGCTTGAAAGAAAAGCAGTAAGCAAAACAAACAGTATTGCCAACATTTTACCCACTGTGTCGTCGCACTTTTACTTTACAGCACATCAAGTACGGAGCATTTGATTTGTGGAAACCAGAATGCCTTTAACTAATAAAAGTTAACGCATTGTTACCAAAGCAACGCACTGCTAAATCCAAACTATCTTCACCAAAGAAGAAAATGAAGATACCACTTTTTTGTAATTGATGGATGCTGCCCATAGTTTTGATATCCTATTTGTAATTTGGGCTGTCTTCATCAAAAGTTATCTTCTCAAAACATAAGACACCATTCTGTTGTGTTTTGCTCAACAAGTATTTAATGGGCATCAGGCACTGCTCCATAATGCAACAGACAAAATGGAGAAGGCTAGAAAGCTTGTTTTGCACTGAGAAGAACACCACGTTCTCTCCCTGGGCGGCCTGGGGGCTGCCCTGATGAGGTGAGTGTGCTTGCCCCTTGCCACCTCAAAGACGGAGCGCATTGAACTAAAGGGAGAAATCCGATCCAAGTGGTAAGGCTAACCTTCAGTGTTGGTGGTCTGTCCATTGCCTGAGGACATCTTCTCAAAGATTGCCCTCCCCCGTTTCACGCTGGACATTTCCATGAGAGAAATGTCTGTCTGGCTCCCAGGCTGAGTGGCCAGTGCTGGTGGCAGTGAGCTTTTGCCACTTTCCGCTTCCTGTTGGAAGACATGGAGGGGATGTGAGTTAGAAGCTACTGGGAGGAGCCAGGTAGGGCTTTCCGGGGGCAGAAAGGATATGAAGAGGCAGCAGATTGGAAGGGGGTGCTGTTGTGGCAGTAGTGTTCTCCGAGTCCTCAGTGAGAGCGCGGGAATCCTTTTCAGCTGCGGAACCTGCATGCACTCACCTTCCTGCCACCCAGGGTCTCAAAGTGGCTCTGCAGCTCCTTGACAGAGATGGGGAAGGTCTCAGTCCGGCGAGGGCCACCCAGGGTGACGTCCGCCCTCCCGCTGTCTGCCGCAGCTTCGTCCACGGTGCTGCCTGGGCTGGCTTGCTCTGGTGCCAGGGACCGTGGGGCTGGCAGGCGTTGGAAGGCCGGGCTGGGTGCCAGAGCACTGGCGGACTCCCATCTCTTCGTGAGGAGCTTCACAGAGCTCTTCTGCACGGTCAAGTCGGGCAGCTCCATCGCGCCCTGCCAATGCAACGGGTACCTCATGACATAGCTTGTATTTCAGACTGAGCTTCCGTCTGCGTTGTTCGCTTGTGGGCACTTTACTTTTGCTCTCTTTGTTTTGGGACAAATCTTTAACCAGGGTTTGAGTGGTCTGCAGTATTTCACGGGGGAAGAAGAAGCACTGGAGAAGCGCTAGGTTTCTGCAACCCAAGGGTACTCATGAAGGAAATTCCCTTGGGGCATGTGCACTTGTCAGCAAAGAATTTGACTTTAGGCCTCAACCTGACTTTAAGTCACTTTTGCCACCTGCTCATGGCCGCTTAAATCACTACAGAATGCTGAGGGCAATTCATTCTTAAGTCAAATACTTGGTGAAGACTGCACGTCTGACACTGTCAGGGCCTTGAATTGTTTCCCAGGCTTCGCAGAACCTTCTTAGCCTTTATGAAAATGCAGGAAGAAAATTGGGGGAATACGAAAACCCAAAGAGGTATGGAGCTGGGCTTCAATGACCTTTAGCATTTCACACCGCCTTTGCCGACTGTACTTCCTAACTTTTGCTGGCCACTTCTAAAGTTATCATGCTTAAAACGTGCCGGAGGAAGGCACAAACTAAGGGCTTGGCTGCTTTTTGCTCGATGGCCATGCTGGGCAGGAAGGCAGAGGGATGCGAGAGGGAGAACCAGAAGCTGCTTCAGTTCTTCCCTCTGTCTGGTGGCTAATATTCACTGGCCACGGTACTAGAGGATCTCTTCTCCACTAAAGACTCCCTGAAAGTGCACGTGAGAGCTAGCTGCACGCTTCTGACACTGTCACTGGAAGAGCTTGCAGTTTTTCTTCTGCAAGTAAGCAGAGCCACAAGTATCTGAAGCATTCTTTTTTTTTTTTTTTTTTCATTTGCCCCCTCTCGCCCACTTATCACACAAACAGTATCAGGCTTTGCGCTAGACCACCTTCGTCCAAAAAAGTGCATGAGCTTGTGTATTCGTAAGGAGCTAATCTTACCGCTTGGCTCTTCTCAGTTGAATTTTCCTTCTGTGACTCTGCTGCACACATTGCGTGCCTGTTGAAAGGAAGGCAAATGTAAACATTCTCTTATTCACCGCTCTCATTTGACTAACGAATGTGAAGCTAGATCGACAGTTCACAGTATGCATTGGAGAAAAGCCTCGTCCTACCTCGTCCGTCACAATCTCACTTCCAAGAAGTGATGGCCGCAGGAAGAGGCGCCGCCTTTTAACCTGCGTGTCTTCATGGTGAGCACACAATCAGTCCACAGTGTCCAGGTTACCGTCTCCACGCGTGGGCATACGGAAACCAAGGCAACCAAGCCAGTCTCCTGGCTTTCCTTACCCCAAAATTCCGAGCAGAGACTCCCCGGGACAGAATCTGTTGTTGGTGCACAACCTCTCCCAGAAAGAACTTGGTGTCCTGAGGGACAAGTTCTTGGGCAGACCGTTGTGGTAGATAATAAAAGCCCTCAAACACAGAGAGCACTGGTTTTTCGTTTTTATTCTCCGCTACACAGCTAACTTCAAATTCTCTCTTAGAGCTAATTGGCAGAATTGTTTGACCAGCTCTAGCATGCCGTGCTTGGTTTTCTTTCACGTACGCATGTGGGTGGTTTTGGGGTGTGTTTGTTTCTTTTCTGGTAGCTAAGAGAAATACCAAAATGTTGGGTAATTTACCCTTGGGGGCGTTCTCTCTTCCCGTAGTATGGAGCAGACTTCTGACTTTCAGGCTACAGCTCCTTGGCCAACCAAACTTTTGAAGGACTCTCTAGTAGGCCAACCCGTTTAGTGAGCTAGTCCTTCTCTAGAGGCAGTTATGTATCTTCCTCTGGAAAAGGATCGGGTGGAACTCGGCTGCCCACCTGAGTAAAACCACCACATCTTTAGAAGGCGACACTGAAGAAGTAATCTTACAGTGATCCTATTTGATATCTTTCATAAGTAAATACTGAAAAAATATTTTCATGTGCTCATTACTAGCCACAGATTTGACACACTTCAGCTGGAGTGTAAATCCTTCTGAAGGAATCATTTGCTCAAAAGGGGGTTTGTATGGAGGAAAGATGCACTCTGATAGTACAGCCTCACCTATAGGCAGGAAAGTTCTTGTCAAAAGTAAGATGCAAATACAGCAGTGACTGTTTTGTCAGGAAGGCAGTGAAGTTGTCCTGAGGGACTTTGCTGATAGCTGAGTTAGCTGCTGGCTGGCCGCTTCAGCCAGAGAAGGTGCTCTTGCCCCTTGTTGGGCTGCAGGCCTAAGAAGCCTGTTGCCCCAGGGCACCACCAGACTTGTGCAGCTGTGGCTCAGGGTCCCAGAGGCTCCTTAGCACTGTGCCGGTAGGGATGCTGTGGGAAAGGAAGGACTGGCAAAGGCTTACACTCACGCACAGCCTTCACTCACGCACGCTCACACACCATTTGTGCTCGCTCTCTTGCTGTCCTGTGCACCCACTCTTTCCAGGAGCTTTCCATTCTAGGTGGTTGTCCGTCTCCAGAGCTTGGAGATGGACTCTTGTTGGGGCAGAGGCCAGAAGGCTGCATTTGTTGGTTCCTTCTAGCATCTGCAAGCAGAGTTTCTGAGGTTGAGGAGGAACAGGTAGTTTTCTGCTGACTGGAAGCAACTTGTGCAAGGGTCTGTGGACCTTACGATTGGCCTCATTGATCTGCAGTGGTCCGCTTTACCCCTGGTCTCAGCCACACACCCAGGGAGTCTGCGCGTTGCTCTGGTGGTGTGAGTGTTTAAGAGCACGTGACTGATGGCAGGAGAATCCCCCTTTTGGGATGAAAAGCCAGTCACAAATGCAAGCTGTTTTGATGATGAGTTGGGATGATTTGATGTTTCTGTCCTGCTGTGGACTGTGTCTGTTAGGTGTTCACAATGTATGACTGTCACACGTGGTGTGTTTTTCTTTCCTCTGAAACCACAAAAGATGATGGGAGAACTTCCTGCCTTCTAGCATGGAAAGATTACTATAGCTGCATGAATTGTTTTAATGCGATACGCAGGGAGATGGTTCCTGTTGCAGGCAAACTGGTCTTCCACTTCTGGTCCCCAGGAGAGTGGTCATCAAACAAAATTCTCTGAGGAGCACCTGACAAAGATGGTCAGGTGTCAGGACACACCTGACAGAGGAAACAGGAAAATTTAAGAGAAAAGATTTTTTCTCTCTTTGCGAAAGTACAGATGAGAAGTTTGAGGGGGGGGAGGGGGAGGGATGGGGAAGGGGGGCGGATCATAGTAGATAATCGGTAATGCAAGAGAAGAGATTTGAGTTGGAGGAGGAGAACTTGGGATGCCCTTCACAACTCTGAAGTGAAGCCTGAAGAAGACTACAGTAGTAAGACTAATGAACTGGGAAATGCTAGAAAAGATTTGACCGTTTTTCTCATATCTGTGGAGTCTTTGCCCTAGCTAAGGAGTAAAAAAAGTGATTTTTCAGAACCCTCATAAACGCTGTGCTTCTAATGATGCTTTGCTTGTTGCATATATACCTAAGGAGGGGAACTGCAAATCTATAATGCTTCCAGAATGGGGCTGCTTGGAGAGGATGTGCTTCGGCTACCTGGTAGCCTCAGGCTCATTGCTGGTGCTGAGGCAGAAGGTCTAATGCAGCCAGCCCAGAGCCCATTAGCTTTGCCAGGGGGCACGAAAGAATATCTGGTCTGGCATGGTAGGAGTAGGAATTTGATTAGGAAAATGCCTTGAGGCAAGTGGCTACAAGAGCCCCAGCAGGGCTTTCCTGGATACTTGTGCACCAGAGAGTGCTCAGGGTGAGCCTTCCCGATTCAAGGAGATTGTAATAAACTCCGCATAGTGCTCTAAAGCCAAGACTAGAAAGAATCGAGCTGCCGATTGCAGGAAGGGACGTTTTGTTCCCAGAACTACACGGCTTCACTAAGTGTGACCTGTTCTTGCTCTGACATGACAAATTTCAGCCTGAGAGACGCCCTGGGTGACCTAATCCAGTATACCCTCATTTTAACGAGTGGTAATCACAAAACCTGGCAATAATTGTCCTGATTTTCTGAGGAGCATAGTATTGCAGTGCCCACTGATTTCAAAGTAAGATTAATCTTCCAGGGCAGCAGGTTGTTGTTATCCTGACATAATGGCAGCCTGTATATCAGACCTGCAGATTGGTACTTTGGAGATCCAGAGCTCTTCTCCTGACTGTGATTTTTACAGTTTTTCTTTCCAGACATGCCTTTGCCAAAGAAAGATGGTAGAAGACTGCTGAGATGCCTACGAATCACAGAATCACCGAATCACTGAATGTTAGGGATTGGAAGGGACCTTGAAAGATCGTCTGGTCCAATGCCCCTGCCGGAGCAGGAGCAGCTAGATCAGGTCACACAGGAACGCGTCCAGGCAGCTTTGGAATGCCTCTGGAGAAGGAAACTCCACATCCCCCCTGTGCAGCCTGTTCCGGTGTTCTGTCACCATCACCATAAAAAAGTTTTGTCTCGCATTTAAGTGGAACCTCCTATGTTCCAGCACGCACCCAGTGCCCCCTGTCCTACTGTTAGATGTCGCTGAGAAGAGCCTGGCTCCGTCCTCCTGACACTCTCCCTTTACATATTTATAAACATTAAGAAGGTCACCCCTCAGTCTCCTCTTCTCCAACTAAAGAGACCCAGCTCCCTCAGCCTTTCCTCAAAAGGGAGACGCTCCACTCCCTTTATCACCCTTGTGGCTCTGTGCTGGACTCTCTCAAGCAGTTCCCTGTCCTTCTGGAACTGGGGGGCCCAGAACTGGACGCAATATTGCAGATGTGGTCTCACTAGGGCAGAGTGGAGGGGGAGGAGAACCTCTCTCGACCTACTAACCACAGCCCTGCTAATACACCCCAGGATGCCATTGGCCTTCTTGGCCACAAGGGCACAGTGCTGGCTCATGGTCAGCCAGCTCTCCGCCAGGACACCCACGTCCCTTCCCCCTTTGCTGCTCTCCAGCAGGGCAGTCCCCAACTTATCCTGGTGTCTGGGGTTGTTCTTGCCCCGATGCAGGGCTCTACACTTGCCCTCGTTATATTTCATGAAGTTTCTCCCCGCCTGATGCTCCAACCTGTTGAGACAGGCAGCAAAAGTTCAGACAAGTCTGTTAGTTTTGAGTCACTTCATCTCTTTATTGTCAACTTGTTGTGCATTACTGCACAACACAGAGACTGTGACGCTTGCGTCTTCGTTCTTCAGGCCGGATTCTGTTGTTTTGAACCCTTGCGCATCCTCCACCAGAAAAGCAGCCCCTTCCTGGTTTGGACGCCTTTGAGAATGGTGTAGGTTCCTGTGGATGTCGTTGATGGCCTTAATTCTGGAAGCCGCACGAGTGCTTCTGCTTTTGGGTTGTCTCAGTGGCTCCCTCATCTGCGGCTCCCCAGGCTTAGGGAGCTGCTCCTCTGAACAGATGTCGCCTTTGTGAACCTTTGGGATTTCTTGCTCACAGGCACTTTGAACTGGCAGCCCAGCAGCTCCTTGGTGACGTGGCCGTCTTACAGAATGTGCGTGGCTCTTGATGATCGCATTCATGGCTCTCATTCTGGCAAGAGCAGACGGCATGGTGCTTTTGGGCTGGTGCAGTGCTTCGCTCGGCAGTGCCAGTGGAATTGTCTGGTCCGGACAGCCCTCGACATTTTGACGCTTGTCTTCGTTTTTCCTCAAGTTGAGAGTTTCTGTGCATCTGAGGAACTGGTGACAGAAAACATAGCCTTTTAGAGACTGAAAGCAGGGAAAGAAGAGGCTTCCTTCATCAGAGAAGGAAAGGAAAAGCAGAAGCGTTTGAGTTCAACTTTCAGTTGTGTTTGTCATGTAATAGAAGTACTTGCTGAATTACAGGTTGTACTAAATACCACCTTGTGTGCCCGTCATTGCTAAGCTCCGTATATTCCTACTGCTTTCACAGGTTGCATTTTCAGTTGCAACTACATGGTAAAAATAGAAATTCAGACTGTATTTGACAGACTGATGTCTACTCTTACTATAAAGGCACAGACCTTGCCATCTGGTACAGATGTTGCAGTCTCTCTGTCTATGGGAACAGCGTTTTCCTCTGCTGTCCTTTCCGTCTGATGGTCACACACCTCTGTGGAAGTCTTTGGGACCTCCACGTCCATAGCTGCATTGCTTACTGCAATGGAAAGAATAATAATTACTATTATTATTAAAAAAAAAAAAAGTAAATGAACAACGGACAATATGAAGAGAAGAAATACGTAGGAAATGGATGGAAGAAGTGTTGAGGGACACGTTATCTATGGCCTGCTGTTTTGCCGTACCTGAATTGCCTGAATGTCAGGGCTCGCACAGGACTGAGGTCTTTGTGTTAACCGAGCGCGTGAATTCTAATACCAGGACTAGACCGCAGAAGCAGCGCCTCTACACCGTGCTCATGGTGTCCAGGCCTGTTCCGCCTGGCTATAAATTGAGCCTTTATCATCCACAGTTTCGGCTATACAGGGGCAAGGGTTTGCGTGTGTCTTCAGACATCTCTTAAAATGCCCCGCTCTTTCCAGCAGCTCAGCACAAATTGGAAGCTACCTCCTTCTGCCAAACTCCTCTTTGTGTACCAGCACGGAAAGCTGTTTCTTAGGTCCCACTGAGACCAATGAATGTGCTTAGCTGAGGAAGGAGGCACTGAACAACTTGGAGCAATGTCCTGTATCTGTATCCTAAAAGCAGCCCCACGTTTGTGCCAGTAAAGACAGTTGCCAAGAACTTGGTTTGTCGTGCTCCTTTGGGAGCCGTTACTCTCAAGCCACTTCTTACCTGCTTCATCAGTATGCCGGGTGAGTGTAGAAGCCCCGTTTGTCTCTGGAGTCACTTGCTCCCCGAGAGAAACCTGTGCACAAAACCTTCACGTTACTGCGGGATTTAGTGCAACATGGAAGAATACTCCATATTTCGGCTGCTGTCTTTGAAACATCACAGAGAAGTCTGAGTGGGAAGCCCCATTCATTACCACATCCAAACAACCCTGTCTAGGACACTGTTTTAAAAACATACCTGCCAAATGGTATAATTGTTAATTGATAAACTTACCTCTTTGCTTGGAAAGGCTTCTAGTGGGGCTTCTTTGGAGCTCGTCGCACTGCACTCAGCTTCCCTGGTGCTGCTTGATAGTGGGAGCTGAGTGGTTCTTGAGGTCTCCTGAAAACAAATACAAAGAATCACGTAATTAACAGTAATCTGGATTTGTGTTTCTGCCTGTGAAGGGCTGTCACAAATCAGTTCTACTTTAACAGATGTTAAGCCCAAATGGTTCCTTTATGGCAGTGTACCGTGATGATTTAGGGGATTACGAGCACCACAAGGAACCCATGTGATGAGAAGGTTGAACCGTTAAAGTTAGGTGAGGCTCGAGGAGGGCGAGTTGAAAAGAAAATGGGGTGCAAATTTTTCCAGGGACACCGGGAATGGTGAATCCTGGAATCAAGCAAATAGTGTTATTTTCCTCTCGAGCTCTTTAACAGGGGAAACCTAATTTGTTAGTATTCAAAATGCCATTGTTACCTCTGCAGCTTTGTGCTGGTGCTGGGAGTGAGCAAAGGTGGTCATTGAAGGGGTCATCTGCCCATTCTCAAAGTGTTTCCTCACTGCAGCCAGGCCCCCGGGCACAGTGCAGGACTTGATTTCCTCTGAGGTCTAGAGGGATCAAATAAGGCCAGGTGTTTTCCATTTGCAGTAAGAACATACCATCCATTTCAACAAGTAAGGGCAAGGTGTTATAGGGTGGAAATGAAGCAGTTCATATGTTCTCAACACAGTTCGGTTGGGTCAGGCTTCCTCCAGTTCTTCCTTTTGGGGAGAGAGAGCTAACAGCACCATTGCTGGCAGTGTTGGGAGGAGGGAATTGGAACCTTCTTGGCCCAAAGAAATGCAGGAATCTGTTCCAAATACACAAGGGCAATTAGGAAATCAAGAAGCCAGTGGGCAGGAATTGCGTGGTTTGAAAACACCTGGACTCTGAAGGCGAGCGTGGCTGGTGGCTGCTTCCCTCAGGTGGCTTCTGGGCTACCTGAGCACCCATAGCTGAGCTGTTTTATCATGCGGTAATTTCAAATTCTTCAGTTCGAGCAGCAAGAGCTCTAAAGTCACTGTGCTCCTGAACAGGATTTTATTATTTGGCGATAGAGAATAGTTGTTGTGGTAAGGAAACTGCCTTGTTTTGTCATCACAGGATAACCGTGTTGCTGATCTCTCTCTCACCCATGATCCTCATACATGAAGTTCAGGCAAAGGTGGACTGAAAGGAAGAGCACGTCCACGAAATAACGGGGATTGTCCAAAAGACCAAAGGCATCTAGCGTGAGAAACCTCTTTTGGTAGAGAGAGAGACTGATGGATGACTATGTTTGCTCTATAGGTTTCCTAATTTGGGATTTAAATTTTCATCCACCCTATGATCCACCTGATAGCTTGCTTGTAGAAATAAAGATGGTTACGATCTGTCCCTGGGCAAAGCAAACGTAGAATTAAGAAGATATTGAGACATTGGTATCTTACATTGGCAAAGCGGTTGCTGTTCTCTGCCTTTGACACCGCAGCCTGATACAGAGCCATTTTGTCTTTCAAGGAGACATTCTCCTGGAATTCCGTCAGTGTATTGCCGGTGTTGGGAGGGCTCTCTTCTGGAAGTCCTCCTACAGCTTTGCAGCCACCCACTGCAACCACAAAGAGACGTCATAGTTGGGGAGAGGGAGATGGGTGCATGTGTTTCAAAGCTTGAAAGAAAAGCAGTAAGCAAAACAAACAGTATTGCCAACATTTTACCCACTGTGTCGTCGCACTTTTACTTTAGAGCACATCAAGTACGGAGCATTTGATTTGTGGAAACCAGAATGCCTTTAACTAATAAAAGTTAACGCATTGTTACCAAAGCAACGCACTGCTAAATCCAAACTATCTTCACCAAAGAAGAAAATGAAGATACCACTTTTTTGTAATTGATGGATGCTGCCCATAGTTTTGATATCCTATTTGTAATTTGGGCTGTCTTCATCAAAAGTTATCTTCTCAAAACATAAGACACCATTCTGTTGTGTTTTGCTCAACAAGTATTTAATGGCATCAGGCACTGCTCCATAATGCAACAGACAAAATGGAGAAGGCTAGAAAGCTTGTTTTGCACTGAGAAGAACACCACGTTCTCTCCCTGGGCGGCCTGGGGGCTGCCCTGATGAGGTGAGTGTGCTTGCCCCTTGCCACCTCAAAGACGGAGCGCATTGAACTAAAGGGAGAAATCCGATCCAAGTGGTAAGGCTAACCTTCAGTGTTGGTGGTCTGTCCATTGCCTGAGGACATCTTCTCAAAGATTGCCCTCCCCCGTTTCACGCTGGACATTTCCATGAGAGAAATGTCTGTCTGGCTCCCAGGCTGAGTGGCCAGTGCTGGTGGCAGTGAGCTTTTGCCACTTTCCGCTTCCTGTTGGAAGACATGGAGGGGATGTGAGTTAGAAGCTACTGGGAGGAGCCAGGTAGGGCTTTCCGGGGGCAGAAAGGATATGAAGAGGCAGCAGATTGGAAGGGGGTGCTGTTGTGGCAGTAGTGTTCTCCGAGTCCTCAGTGAGAGCGCGGGAATCCTTTTCAGCTGCGGAACCTGTGTGCACTCACCTTCCTGCCACCCAGGGTCTCAAAGTGGCTCTGCAGCTCCTTGACAGAGATGGGGAAGGTCTCAGTCCGGCGAGGGCCACCCAGGGTGACGTCCGCCCTCCCGCTGTCTGCCGCAGCTTCGTCCACGGTGCTGCCTGGGCTGGCTTGCTCTGGTGCCAGGGACCGTGGGGCTGGCAGGCGTTGGAAGGCCGGGCTGGGTGCCAGAGCACTGGCGGACTCCCATCTCTTCGTGAGGAGCTTCACAGAGCTCTTCTGCACGGTCAAGTCGGGCAGCTCCATCGCGCCCTGCCAATGCAACGGGTACCTCATGACATAGCTTGTATTTCAGACTGAGCTTCCGTCTGCGTTGTTCGCTTGTGGGCACTTTACTTTTGCTCTCTTTGTTTTGGGACAAATCTTTAACCAGGGTTTGAGTGGTCTGCAGTATTTCACGGGGGAAGAAGAAGCACTGGAGAAGCGCTAGGTTTCTGCAACCCAAGGGTACTCATGAAGGAAATTCCCTTGGGGCATGTGCACTTGTCAGCAAAGAATTTGACTTTAGGCCTCAACCTGACTTTAAGTCACTTTTGCCACCTGCTCATGGCCGCTTAAATCACTACAGAATGCTGAGGGCAATTCATTCTTAAGTCAAATACTTGGTGAAGACTGCACGTCTGACACTGTCAGGGCCTTGAATTGTTTCCCAGGCTTCGCAGAACCTTCTTAGCCTTTATGAAAATGCAGGAAGAAAATTGGGGGAATACGAAAACCCAAAGAGGTATGGAGCTGGGCTTCAATGACCTTTAGCATTTCACACCGCCTTTGCCGACTGTACTTCCTAACTTTTGCTGGCCACTTCTAAAGTTATCATGCTTAAAACGTGCCGGAGGAAGGCACAAACTAAGGGCTTGGCTGCTTTTTGCTCGATGGCCATGCTGGGCAGGAAGGCAGAGGGATGCGAGAGGGAGAACCAGAAGCTGCTTCAGTTCTTCCCTCTGTCTGGTGACTAATATTCACTGGCCACGGTACTAGAGGATCTCTTCTCCACTAAAGACTCCCTGAAAGTGCACGTGAGAGCTAGCTGCACGCTTCTGACACTGTCACTGGAAGAGCTTGCAGTTTTTCTTCTGCAAGTAAGCAGAGCCACAAGTATCTGAAGCATTCTTTTTTTTTTTTTTTTTCATTTGCCCCCTCTCGCCCACTTATCACACAAACAGTATCAGGCTTTGCGCTAGACCACCTTCGTCCAAAAAAGTGCATGAGCTTGTGTATTCGTAAGGAGCTAATCTTACCGCTTGGCTCTTCTCAGTTGAATTTTCCTTCTGTGACTCTGCTGCACACATTGCGTGCCTGTTGAAAGGAAGGCAAATGTAAACATTCTCTTATTCACCGCTCTCATTTGACTAACGAATGTGAAGCTAGATCGACAGTTCACAGTATGCATTGGAGAAAAGCCTCGTCCTACCTCGTCCGTCACAATCTCACTTCCAAGAAGTGATGGCCGCAGGAAGAGGCGCCGCCTTTTAACCTGCGTGTCTTCATGGTGAGCACACAATCAGTCCACAGTGTCCAGGTTACCGTCTCCACGCGTGGGCATACGGAAACCAAGGCAACCAAGCCAGCCTCCTGGCTTTCCTTACCCCAAAATTCCGAGCAGAGACTCCCCGGGACAGAATCTGTTGTTGGTGCACAACCTCTCCCAGAAAGAACTTGGTGTCCTGAGGGACAAGTTCTTGGGCAGACCGTTGTGGTAGATAATAAAAGCCCTCAAACACAGAGAGCACTGGTTTTTCGTTTTTATTCTCCGCTACACAGCTAACTTCAAATTCTCTCTTAGAGCTAACTGGCAGAATTGTTTGACCAGCTCTAGCATGCCGTGCTTGGTTTTCTTTCATGTACGCATGTTGGTGGTTTTGGGGTGTGTTTGTTTCTTTTCTGGTAGCTAAGAGAAATACCAAAATGTTGGGTAATTTACCCTTGGGGGCGTTCTCTCTTCCCGTAGTATGGAGCAGACTTCTGACTTTCAGGCTACAGCTCCTTGGCCAACCAAACTTTTGAAGGACTCTCTAGTAGGCCAACCCGTTTAGTGAGCTAGTCCTTCTCTAGAGGCAGTTATGTATCTTCCTCTGGAAAAGGATCGGGTGGAACTCGGCTGCCCACCTGAGTAAAACCACCACATCTTTAGAAGGCGACACTGAAGAAGTAATCTTACAGTGATCCTATTTGATATCTTTCATATGTAAATACTGAAAAAATATTTTCATGTGCTCATTACTAGCCACAGATTTGACACACTTCAGCTGGAGTGTAAATCCTTCTGAAGGAATCATTAGCTCAAAAGGGGGTTTGTATGGAGGAAAGATGCACTCTGATAGTACAGCCTCACCTATAGGCAGGAAAGATCTTGTCAAAAGTAAGATGCAAATACAGCAGTGACTGTTTTGTCAGGAAGGCAGTGAAGTTGTCCTGAGGGACTTTGCTGATAGCTGAGTTAGCTGCTGGCTGGCCGCTTCAGCCAGAGAAGATGCTCTTGCCCCTTGTTGGGCTGCAGGCCTACGAAGCCTGTTGCCCCAGGGCACCACCAGACTTGTGCAGCTGTGGCTCAGGGTCCCAGAGGCTCCTTAGCACCGTGCCGGTAGGGATGCTGTGGGAAAGGAAGGACTGGCAAAGGCTTACACTCACGCACAGCCTTCACTCACGCACGCTCACACACCATTTGTGCTCGCTCTCTTGCTGTCCTGTGCACCCACTCTTTCCAGGAGCTTTCCATTCTAGGTGGTTGTCCGTCTCCAGAGCTTGGAGATGGACTCTTGTTGGGGCAGAGGCCAGAAGGCTGCATTTGTTGGTTCCTTCTAACATCTGCAAGCAGAGTTTCTGAGGTTGAGGAGGAACAGGTAGTTTTCTGCTGACTGGAAGCAACTTGTGCAAGGGTCTGTGGACCTTACGATTGGCCTCATTGATCTGCAGTGGTCCGCTTTACCCCTGGTCTCAGCCACACACCCAGGGAGTCTGCGCGTTGCTCTGGTGGTGTGAGTGTTTAAGAGCACGTGACTGATGGCAGGAGAATCCCCCTTTTGGGATGAAAAGCCAGTCACAAATGCAAGCTGTTTTGATGATGAGTTGGGATGATTTGATGTTTCTGTCCTGCTGTGGACTGTGTCTGTTAGGTGTTCACAATGTATGACTGTCACACGTGGTGTGTTTTTCTTTCCTCTGAAACCACAAAAGATGATGGGAGAACTTCCTGCCTTCTAGCATGGAAAGATTACTATAGCTGCATGAATTGTTTTAATGCGATACGCAGGGAGATGGTTCCTGTTGCAGGCAAACTGGTCTTCCACTTCTGGTCCCCAGGAGAGTGGTCATCAAACAAAATTCTCTGAGGAGCACCTGACAAAGATGGTCAGGTGTCAGGACACACCTGACAGAGGAAACAGGAAAATTTAAGAGAAAAGATTTTTTCTCTCTTTGCGAAAGTACAGATGAGAAGTTTGAGGGGGGGTAGGGGGAGGGATGGGGAAGGGGGGGGGATCATAGTAGATAATCGGTAATGCAAGAGAAGAGATTTGAGTTGGAGGAGGAGAACTTGGGATGCCCTTCACAACTCTGAAGTGAAGCCTGAAGAAGACTACAGTAGTAAGACTAATGAACTGGGAAATGCTAGAAAAGATTTGACCGTTTTTCTCATATCTGTGGAGTCTTTGCCCTAGCTAAGGAGTAAAAAAAGTGATTTTTCAGAACCCTCATAAACGCTGTGCTTCTAATGATGCTTTGCTTGTTGCATATATACCTAAGGAGGGGAACTGCAAATCTATAATGCTTCCAGAATGGGGCTGCTTGGAGAGGATGTGCTTCGGCTACCTGGTAGCCTCAGGCTCATTGCTGGTGCTGAGGCAGAAGGTCTAATGCAGCCAGCCCAGAGCCCATTAGCTTTGCCAGGGGGCACGAAAGAATATCTGGTCTGGCATGGTAGGAGTAGGAATTTGATTAGGAAAATGCCTTGAGGCAAGTGGCTACAAGAGCCCCAGCAGGGCTTTCCTGGATACTTGTGCACCAGAGAGTGCTCAGGGTGAGCCTTCCCGATTCAAGGAGATTGTAATAAACTCCGCATAGTGCTCTAAAGCCAAGACTAGAAAGAATCGAGCTGCCGATTGCAGGAAGGGACGTTTTGTTCCCAGAACTACACGGCTTCACTAAGTGTGACCTGTTCTTGCTCTGACATGACAAATTTCAGCCTGAGAGACGCCCTGGGTGACCTAATCCAGTATACCCTCATTTTAACGAGTGGTAATCACAAAACCTGGCAATAATTGTCCTGATTTTCTGAGGAGCATAGTATTGCAGTGCCCACTGATTTCAAAGTAAGATTAATCTTCCAGGGCAGCAGGTTGTTGTTATCCTGACATAATGGCAGCCTGTATATCAGACCTGCAGATTGGTACTTTGGAGATCCAGAGCTCTTCTCCTGACTGTGATTTTTACAGTTTTTCTTTCCAGACATGCCTTTGCCAAAGAAAGATGGTAGAAGACTGCTGAGATGCCTACGAATCACAGAATCACCGAATCACTGAATGTTAGGGATTGGAAGGGACCTTGAAAGATCGTCTGGTCCAATGCCCCTGCCGGAGCAGGAGCAGCTAGATCAGGTCACACAGGAACGCGTCCAGGCAGCTTTGGAATGCCTCTGGAGAAGGAAACTCCACATCCCCCCTGTGCAGCCTGTTCCGGTGTTCTGTCACCATCACCATAAAAAAGTTTTGTCTCGCATTTAAGTGGAACCTCCTATGTTCCAGCACGCACCCAGTGCCCCCTGTCCTACTGTTAGATGTCGCTGAGAAGAGCCTGGCTCCGTCCTCCTGACACTCTCCCTTTACATATTTATAAACATTAAGAAGGTCACCCCTCAGTCTCCTCTTCTCCAACTAAAGAGACCCAGCTCCCTCAGCCTTTCCTCAAAAGGGAGACGCTCCACTCCCTTTATCACCCTTGTGGCTCTGTGCTGGACTCTCTCAAGCAGTTCCCTGTCCTTCTGGAACTGGGGGGCCCAGAACTGGACGCAATATTGCAGATGTGGTCTCACTAGGGCAGAGTGGAGGGGGAGGAGAACCTCTCTCGACCTACTAACCACAGCCCTGCTAATACACCCCAGGATGCCATTGGCCTTCTTGGCCACAAGGGCACAGTGCTGGCTCATGGTCAGCCAGCTCTCCGCCAGGACACCCACGTCCCTTCCCCCTTTGCTGCTCTCCAGCAGGGCAGTCCCCAACTTATCCTGGTGTCTGGGGTTGTTCTTGCCCCGATGCAGGGCTCTACACTTGCCCTCGTTATATTTCATGAAGTTTCTCCCCGCCTGATGCTCCAACCTGTTGAGACAGGCAGCAAAAGTTCAGACAAGTCTGTTAGTTTTGAGTCACTTCATCTCTTTATTGTCAACTTGTTGTGCATTACTGCACAACACAGAGACTGTGACGCTTGCGTCTTCGTTCTTCAGGCCGGATTCTGTTGTTTTGAACCCTTGCGCATCCTCCACCAGAAAAGCAGCCCCTTCCTGGTTTGGACGCCTTTGAGAATGGTGTAGGTTCCTGTGGATGTCGTTGATGGCCTTAATTCTGGAAGCCGCACGAGTGCTTCTGCTTTTGGGTTGTCTCAGTGGCTCCCTCATCTGCGGCTCCCCAGGCTTAGGGAGCTGCTCCTCTGAACAGATGTCGCCTTTGTGAACCTTTGGGATTTCTTGCTCACAGACACTTTGAACTGGCAGCCCAGCAGCTCCTTGGTGACGTGGCCGTCTTACAGAATGTGCGTGGCTCTTGATGATCGCATTCATGGCTCTCATTCTGGCAAGAGCAGACGGCATGGTGCTTTTGGGCTGGTGCAGTGCTTCGCTCGGCAGTGCCAGTGGAATTGTCTGGTCCGGACAGCCCTCGACATTTTGACGCTTGTCTTCGTTTTTCCTCAAGTTGAGAGTTTCTGTGCATCTGAGGAACTGGTGACAGAAAACATAGCCTTTTAGAGACTGAAAGCAGGGAAAGAAGAGGCTTCCTTCATCAGAGAAGGAAAGGAAAAGCAGAAGCGTTTGAGTTCAACTTTCAGTTGTGTTTGTCATGTAATAGAAGTACTTGCTGAATTACAGGTTGTACTAAATACCACCTTGTGTGCCCGTCATTGCTAAGCTCCGTATATTCCTACTGCTTTCACAGGTTGCATTTTCAGTTGCAACTACATGGTAAAAATAGAAATTCAGACTGTGTTTGACAGACTGATGTCTACTCTTACTATAAAGGCACAGACCTTGCCATCTGGTACAGATGTTGCAGTCTCTCTGTCTATGGGAACAGCGTTTTCCTCTGCTGTCCTTTCCGTCTGATGGTCACACACCTCTGTGGAAGTCTTTGGGACCTCCACGTCCATAGCTGCATTGCTTACTGCAATGGAAAGAATAATAATTACTATTATTATTAAAAAAAAAAAAAAGTAAATGAACAACGGACAATATGAAGAGAAGAAATACGTAGGAAATGGATGGAAGAAGTGTTGAGGGACACGTTATCTATGGCCTGCTGTTTTGCCGTACCTGAATTGCCTGAATGTCAGGGCTCGCACAGGACTGAGGTCTTTGTGTTAACCGAGCGCGTGAATTCTAATACCAGGACTAGACCGCAGAAGCAGCGCCTCTACACCGTGCTCATGGTGTCCAGGCCTGTTCCGCCTGGCTATAAATTGAGCCTTTATCATCCACAGTTTCGGCTATACAGGGGCAAGGGTTTGCGTGTGTCTTCAGACATCTCTTAAAATGCCCCGCTCTTTCCAGCAGCTCAGCACAAATTGGAAGCTACCTCCTTCTGCCAAACTCCTCTCTGTGTACCAGCACGGAAAGCTGTTTCTTAGGTCCCACTGAGACCAATGAATGTGCTTAGCTGAGGAAGGAGGCACTGAACAACTTGGAGCAATGTCCTGTATCTGTATCCTAAAAGCAGCCCCACGTTTGTGCCAGTAAAGACAGTTGCCAAGAACTTGGTTTGTCGTGCTCCTTTGGGAGCCGTTACTCTCAAGCCACTTCTTACCTGCTTCATCAGTATGCCGGGTGAGTGTAGAAGCCCCGTTTGTCTCTGGAGTCACTTGCTCCCCGAGAGAAACCTGTGCACAAAACCTTCACGTTACTGCGGGATTTAGTGCAACATGGAAGAATACTCCATATTTCGGCTGCTGTCTTTGAAACATCACAGAGAAGTCTGAGTGGGAAGCCCCATTCATTACCACATCCAAACAACCCTGTCTAGGACACTGTTTTAAAAACATACCTGCCAAATGGTATAATTGTTAATTGATAAACTTACCTCTTTGCTTGGAAAGGCTTCTAGTGGGGCTTCTTTGGAGCTCGTCGCACTGCACTCGGCTTCCCTGGTGCTGCTTGATAGTGGGAGCTGAGTGGTTCTTGAGGTCTCCTGAAAACAAATACAAAGAATCACGTAATTAACAGTAATCTGGATTTGTGTTTCTGCCTGTGAAGGGCTGTCACAAATCAGTTCTACTTTAACAGATGTTAAGCCCAAATGGTTCCTTTATGGCAGTGTACCGTGATGATTTAGGGGATTACGAGCACCACAAGGAACCCATGTGATGAGAAGGTTGAACCGTTAAAGTTAGGTGAGGCTCGAGGAGGGCGAGTTGAAAAGAAAATGGGGTGCAAATTTTTCCAGGGACACCGGGAATGGTGAATCCTGGAATCAAGCAAATAGTGTTATTTTCCTCTCGAGCTCTTTAACGGGGGAAACCTAATTTGTTAGTATTCAAAATGCCATTGTTACCTCTGCAGCTTTGTGCTGGTGCTGGGAGTGAGCAAAGGTGGTCATTGAAGGGGTCATCTGCCCATTCTCAAAGTGTTTCCTCACTGCAGCCAGGCCCCCGGGCACAGTGCAGGACTTGATTTCCTCTGAGGTCTAGAGGGATCAAATAAGGCCAGGTGTTTTCCATTTGCAGTAAGAACATACCATCCATTTCAACAAGTAAGGGCAAGGTGTTATAGGGTGGAAATGAAGCAGTTCATATGTTCTCAACACAGTTCGGTTGGGTCAGGCTTCCTCCAGTTCTTCCTTTTGGGGAGAGAGAGCTAACAGCACCATTGCTGGCAGTGTTGGGAGGAGGGAATTGGAACCTTCTTGGCCCAAAGAACTGCAGGAATCTGTTCCAAATACACAAGGGCAATTAGGAAATCAACAAGCCAGTGGGCAGGAATTGTGTGGTTTGAAAACACCTGGACTCTGAAGGCGAGCGTGGCTGGTGGCTGCTTCCCTCAGGTGGCTTCTGGGCTACCTGAGCACCCATAGCTGAGCTGTTTTATCATGCGGTAATTTCAAATTCTTCAGTTCGAGCAGCAAGAGCTCTAAAGTCACTGTGCTCCTGAACAGGATTTTATTATTTGGCGATAGAGAATAGTTGTTGTGGTAAGGAAACTGCCTTGTTTTGTCATCACAGGATAACCGTGTTGCTGATCTCTCTCTCACCCATGATCCTCATACATGAAGTTCAGGCAAAGGTGGACTGAAAGGAAGAGCACGTCCACGAAATAACGGGGATTGTCCAAAAGACCAAAGGCATCTAGCGTGAGAAACCTCTTTTGGTAGAGAGAGAGACTGATGGATGACTATGTTTGCTCTATAGGTTTCCTAATTTGGGATTTAAATTTTCATCCACCCTATGATCCACCTGATAGCTTGCTTGTAGAAATAAAGATGGTTACGATCTGTCCCTGGGCAAAGCAAACGTAGAATTAAGAAGATATTGAGACATTGGTATCTTACATTGGCAAAGCGGTTGCTGTTCTCTGCCTTTGACACCGCAGCCTGATACAGAGCCATTTTGTCTTTCAAGGAGACATTCTCCTGGAATTCCGTCAGTGTATTGCCGGTGTTGGGAGGGCTCTCTTCTGGAAGTCCTCCTACAGCTTTGCAGCCACCCACTGCAACCACAAAGAGACGTCATAGTTGGGGAGAGGGAGATGGGTGCATGTGTTTCAAAGCTTGAAAGAAAAGCAGTAAGCAAAACAAACAGTATTGCCAACATTTTACCCACTGTGTCGTCGCACTTTTACTTTAGAGCGCATCAAGTACGGAGCATTTGATTTGTGGAAACCAGAATGCCTTTAACTAATAAAAGTTAACGCATTGTTACCAAAGCAACGCACTGCTAAATCCAAACTATCTTCACCAAAGAAGAAAATGAAGATACCACTTTTTTGTAATTGATGGATGCTGCCCATAGTTTTGATATCCTATTTGTAATTTGGGCTGTCTTCATCAAAAGTTATCTTCTCAAAACATAAGACACCATTCTGTTGTGTTTTGCTCAACAAGTATTTAATGGCATCAGGCACTGCTCCATAATGCAACAGACAAAATGGAGAAGGCTAGAAAGCTTGTTTTGCACTGAGAAGAACACCACGTTCTCTCCCTGGGCGGCCTGGGGGCTGCCCTGATGAGGTGAGTGTGCTTGCCCCTTGCCACCTCAGAGACGGAGCGCATTGAACTAAAGGGAGAAATCCGATCCAAGTGGTAAGGCTAACCTTCAGTGTTGGTGGTCTGTCCATTGCCTGAGGACATCTTCTCAAAGATTGCCCTCCCCCGTTTCACGCTGGACATTTCCATGAGAGAAATGTCTGTCTGGCTCCCAGGCTGAGTGGCCAGTGCTGGTGGCAGTGAGCTTTTGCCACTTTCCGCTTCCTGTTGGAAGACATGGAGGGGATGTGAGTTAGAAGCTACTGGGAGGAGCCAGGTAGGGCTTTCAGGGGGCAGAAAGGATATGAAGAGGCAGCAGATTGGAAGGGGGTGCTGTTGTGGCAGTAGTGTTCTCCGAGTCCTCAGTGAGAGCGCGGGAATCCTTTTCAGCTGCGGAACCTGCGTGCACTCACCTTCCTGCCACCCAGGGTCTCAAAGTGGCTCTGCAGCTCCTTGACAGAGATGGGGAAGGTCTCAGTCCGGCGAGGGCCACCCAGGGTGACGTCCGCCCTCCCGCTGTCTGCCGCAGCTTCGTCCACGGTGCTGCCTGGGCTGGCTTGCTCTGGTGCCAGGGACCGTGGGGCTGGCAGGCGTTGGAAGGCCGGGCTGGGTGCCAGAGCACTGGCGGACTCCCATCTCTTCGTGAGGAGCTTCACAGAGCTCTTCTGCACGGTCAAGTCGGGCAGCTCCATCGCGCCCTGCCAATGCAACGGGTACCTCATGACATAGCTTGTATTTCAGACTGAGCTTCCGTCTGCGTTGTTCGCTTGTGGGCACTTTACTTTTGCTCTCTTTGTTTTGGGACAAATCTTTAACCAGGGTTTGAGTGGTCTGCAGTATTTCACGGGGGAAGAAGAAGCACTGGAGAAGCGCTAGGTTTCTGCAACCCAAGGGTACTCATGAAGGAAATTCCCTTGGGGCATGTGCACTTGTCAGCAAAGAATTTGACTTTAGGCCTCAACCTGACTTTAAGTCACTTTTGCCACCTGCTCATGGCCGCTTAAATCACTACAGAATGCTGAGGGCAATTCATTCTTAAGTCAAATACTTGGTGAAGACTGCACGTCTGACACTGTCAGGGCCTTGAATTGTTTCCCAGGCTTCGCAGAACCTTCTTAGCCTTTATGAAAATGCAGGAAGAAAATTGGGGGAATACGAAAACCCAAAGAGGTATGGAGCTGGGCTTCAATGACCTTTAGCATTTCACACCGCCTTTGCCGACTGTACTTCCTAACTTTTGCTGGCCACTTCTAAAGTTATCATGCTTAAAACGTGCCGGAGGAAGGCACAAACTAAGGGCTTGGCTGCTTTTTGCTCGATGGCCATGCTGGGCAGGAAGGCAGAGGGATGCGAGAGGGAGAACCAGAAGCTGCTTCAGTTCTTCCCTCTGTCTGGTGACTAATATTCACTGGCCACGGTACTAGAGGATCTCTTCTCCACTAAAGACTCCCTGAAAGTGCACGTGAGAGCTAGCTGCACGCTTCTGACACTGTCACTGGAAGAGCTTGCAGTTTTTCTTCTGCAAGTAAGCAGAGCCACAAGTATCTGAAGCATTCTTTTTTTTTTTTTTTTTCATTTGCCCCCTCTCGCCCACTTATCACACAAACAGTATCAGGCTTTGCGCTAGACCACCTTCGTCCAAAAAAGTGCATGAGCTTGTGTATTCGTAAGGAGCTAATCTTACCGCTTGGCTCTTCTCAGTTGAATTTTCCTTCTGTGACTCTGCTGCACACATTGCGTGCCTGTTGAAAGGAAGGCAAATGTAAACATTCTCTTATTCACCGCTCTCATTTGACTAACGAATGTGAAGCTAGATCGACAGTTCACAGTATGCATTGGAGAAAAGCCTCGTCCTACCTCGTCCGTCACAATCTCACTTCCAAGAAGTGATGGCCGCAGGAAGAGGCGCCGCCTTTTAACCTGCGTGTCTTCATGGTGAGCACACAATCAGTCCACAGTGTCCAGGTTACCGTCTCCACGCGTGGGCATACGGAAACCAAGGCAACCAAGCCAGCCTCCTGGCTTTCCTTACCCCAAAATTCCGAGCAGAGACTCCCCGGGACAGAATCTGTTGTTGGTGCACAACCTCTCCCAGAAAGAACTTGGTGTCCTGAGGGACAAGTTCTTGGGCAGACCGTTGTGGTAGATAATAAAAGCCCTCAAACACAGAGAGCACTGGTTTTTCGTTTTTATTCTCCGCTACACAGCTAACTTCAAATTCTCTCTTAGAGCTAACTGGCAGAATTGTTTGACCAGCTCTAGCATGCCGTGCTTGGTTTTCTTTCATGTACGCATGTTGGTGGTTTTGGGGTGTGTTTGTTTCTTTTCTGGTAGCTAAGAGAAATACCAAAATGTTGGGTAATTTACCCTTGGGGGCGTTCTCTCTTCCCGTAGTATGGAGCAGACTTCTGACTTTCAGGCTACAGCTCCTTGGCCAACCAAACTTTTGAAGGACTCTCTAGTAGGCCAACCCGTTTAGTGAGCTAGTCCTTCTCTAGAGGCAGTTATGTATCTTCCTCTGGAAAAGGATCGGGTGGAACTCGGCTGCCCACCTGAGTAAAACCACCACATCTTTAGAAGGCGACACTGAAGAAGTAATCTTACAGTGATCCTATTTGATATCTTTCATATGTAAATACTGAAAAAATATTTTCATGTGCTCATTACTAGCCACAGATTTGACACACTTCAGCTGGAGTGTAAATCCTTCTGAAGGAATCATTAGCTCAAAAGGGGGTTTGTATGGAGGAAAGATGCACTCTGATAGTACAGCCTCACCTATAGGCAGGAAAGTTCTTGTCAAAAGTAAGATGCAAATACAGCAGTGACTGTTTTGTCAGGAAGGCAGTGAAGTTGTCCTGAGGGACTTTGCTGATAGCTGAGTTAGCTGCTGGCTGGCCGCTTCAGCCAGAGAAGATGCTCTTGCCCCTTGTTGGGCTGCAGGCCTACGAAGCCTGTTGCCCCAGGGCACCACCAGACTTGTGCAGCTGTGGCTCAGGGTCCCAGAGGCTCCTTAGCACCGTGCCGGTAGGGATGCTGTGGGAAAGGAAGGACTGGCAAAGGCTTACACTCACGCACAGCCTTCACTCACGCACGCTCACACACCATTT
>NW_028153614.1:0-15908 GCF_964211835.1 Anser anser | reverse complement strand
ACTTTGGCGGGAGCAGGGACTTAACCTAAATATTTTATGGTACCATCACTTACTATAACATCTTGTAATTCTTGGGGGAAAAATCAGATATTCATTTGTGATGCCATGTGGCAAAGGATATGTCCATATGGCCATGTTCACAGCAATCAAACAGATAATGCCACTGAATTCAGCAGGCACCATCGTGGCACAGCCCTGCGGAGGCTGAAAGAAAAAAAAAAATCATGGATTCAAATGAGGCCAAGATTTCACCTCATGTTTTTAGTGTAGCAAATGTTATTGCAAGCCCACACAGAGCCAGCATGAAGTGCAAATTACCACAGGAATTTGTCATATTCATTACCAACCTAGCATCATTAGTTTATATGAGTGCAGGCAATTAGAAGAGAGGTTTCTGTTTCTTTCTTTGAAAACGTAAATTTTATTAACAAAATGACAAGCTTTCTTTCAATGAAGAGAGTTGTATGATGCAGGAAGAGTCATAAATTTTAGAAAAGAGCCGAGAGCCAATGATGAACGAAGGCAGCATAGCTCCATGGACTAGACAACAGGCAGTAACTCGACTGCTTGTGTGCATGGGAATCAAGTAGTAGAAAAGTAAACATGGCTAAAGAGATTTTGTTTGAAAGGGCAGATTTAAAGCTAAGTCTGTGTGAAGACACTTAGGGGACATCGGTGGACCTTGCTGTCAGATGCCAAACATAGATTTGCTTATTTTCCGTTGACTGATTTTCAATTTTTGGTTATATGGTGAGCCCTATAATTGACATAGTAACTAAAGTGAAGCTGCACTATTTATTGTGGGCAATACTATTTCTCACAGAAAATGAGCATAACTGATGAAGATATCATCGCCCTTTTCTTCCTTTACAGGACTTATTTCTACTCTGGTATGTTGCTGTCACCTTGACTTTGGGTCCATCTGATTTTTCTGAGTATCAGTGGGAGAAGAGAAAAAAATATAATAGCAGTTTCGCACATGAATATGTGTAAACATTGTGTAAATTTGAAAAAGCTCCACATGGGCAAAACAAACAAACGAATAAAACCAGATTTGAGTTCTGGTGTGACTTCCTTGCACTACAGGGTAGCTGTGTTTGCTCGGATTTTGTCACCACACAGGATTAGGGGGAGCTGTCAGTGCGGGTAATCCTGTTCTAGAGCGACCTCTCGTGTTATTTCGGTTGACTTCTGTTCGTATTATTTGCTTCTTTCACCCAGTTTACAATGAATAAGGAAATATCGTGGAAATGGTTTGGATGCTGGTTTTGCTGTGTGCAGCAAGCCCAGTTAAAATCCCCCATCTTGCTTGTTACTCAACATGCTGCAGTGCACTGACTCTTCTTTTTCCTGAAATCATCCCAACAGCACTAGCGAGAGGATTTCCCCCCTCTTTTAAATTAATTTTCATGTATATTCACTTCTGTTCAGAGTCTTCACCTTTCAGTGAAGTGACCAGATGTCTCAGAAAGCCTGGAGCAATGCTGGCATCAGGAGACTTCGCCCCCATCCTGAGTGACTGCAGACTGAGATGCCAATATGTTCTGGTTTGTAATGGATGATTGATTTGCAAGGCTGTTTTGCTCTGATTCTCCCTCACTTAAGGAAGCATTGGGCCATGTTTTTTTATTCTAAGCAGTATTTCCCCTGTCTGCAGTCTTGTGTCCAATAAATCCAATCATATTCTTCTCCTAACTAGCTGCTGTGTTGTTCATGATTTTTATTTTTTTTTATTATTATTATTATTTTTTCCAGAGGGGTTCATATTATTTGAATCTTTAATAGCAGTAAAATTACACTGGTGAAATAAACAGATCAGTTGCCTAAATACCTTTGAAAGTACAAGGACTGTTCATGGTGGAGGAGGCGGAAGACCTCTCCTCAGCAGTAACGTGGACAAGGAGCTGCACTTTCTGTCTTCTCCAAGGGCCTGCTACACACATCCTCCTCCTCTCACACTCCAGATCCAATCCTCTAATGTCCAGACTTCGTAAGTCTTTGCAGGTTATGTCTACAGGCATTCCCTGTGGACAACCCTGCGGTGAGACACCTCAAAGCCAGTTCTGCCAAGATTTGAAGGCAGACAGCCACACTCCCTGTGCTAGTGTTACAGAATCTGCTGTAGCCACCGAAAAGACCAGAAAATTGTTTCCCTGTGTATTATCCCTCTCCCTGTGAATGTCCGCTGCTGAAATACCAGTATAGGACAGACAGGCTCTAGGGAGAAGCCTGCAAATAACCGCGAAGTCGCAGTTTGGACCTTAGTGGCAGCTGAAGTAAGACTGGGAGTGGGATTTCAAAGTTACAACCTCCCATTTATAGTTCCTAGTCCTTTCTCTAAGAATTGAGGTGTAGCTTGGTTGAACAATAGGAAAATCACTAATTTAATCCACTCAAGTTCACAGGAGTTTTTTAATGCATGCTACAAATAAATTATGTAATTTTCACAAATATCAGGGACTGAGCTTTTAATTCCTCATGCAGAGGAAATCACGCTAAAATGTAACCTGCCATGTTATTCTGCCTTAAAGACTTACATGCTACACTGGTGAGAGAAAGGTCTCTCCGAGTAAATGGGCATCAGATTCTCAATATTTTAAAGAGGAGAAACAGGCTTTCACAACACTCAAAGAACAACATTTACAAGTGATAGGCTTTTAGGTGCTAAGGCTTCTTCCCAGGGCTGTGGCAGAAGTTACTTTGTGTAGCAATAAATAGTTGGCAGTGACACATTGCACTTCATGCACTAAGGTGAGTTTGAGTTTTGCCATTGCTTTCAAGGCAGACAGGGTCAATTTCTATTTTTCTTCTTTGCTGAGATCATGTTCTCAGCCGGTTTATTACATTAATCTGTTTTCTGAGAAACAACTTTTTTTGCATCAAGTTCGTATTTTGGAAAGACTTATTCACAATTTAAAATAACTGTATACACTGGAGAGCTCCTCATGGAGGATTTCTGGATGAGCCTCAATTAAATCTTCGTTAGACGCCTTTTGTATAGAAGGAAAATGCGTTTCAACGAGAACCAGGGAAATCCTGCAGAAGTATAGTTTACCCCTAGGGGTCACTGCGATCCAGGGATTTTACTGAGTCCTCCATGGCACTGAGTGAAGTTTGTGCCTGGCTCATGCAGAAGGACAATGTGGCTTCCTGCTGGCTTGGGCTGTCTGGAAAGTCAGCAGGTGTTTCATAACTCTCGTGAAAAGCCTTTCCTCCCTCTCTCTTTCCTCGTTCCATTGCTCTCTCTTTCACTTTCAGACTTGTGAAGCTTACCACCAGGAACCTGACGGTAGAGTCAGGGTTTATGTCTTTTTCTTGCCTTTCTTTCTTTTTTTCTTTCTTGCTTTCGTTCGTTCGTTCTCTTCTTTCCTCCTTCCTTCCTTCCCTTCCTTCTCTTCCTTCCCTTCTTTCCTTCTTTCTTTCCTTCTTTCTTTCAGATGAAATGATCTTGGCTGTTATTCCCCCCCCCCCCCCCCCCCTTTTTTTTTTTTTAATTATGACTTCCTCCTTTGCACTTGGAAAAAAAAAAAAAAGAAAGAAAGAAGGATAAATTTGGCTAATTTGTTGTAATTATTTTCAATTCAAGACAGAATTCACCTTCAGAAGATGAAGAAGACAACTTTGGGTTTCTTCTCTTCAAATTCTTAATAGGAATGAATGCTACTGTGCTGCTCAATTTAGGCTGCATTTGATTTAGCTTTGTGGCATGAATCACCAGTATCTCCTTGATGTTTGGTTGTGGCGGTGGTGGTGTTGTTTTTTTTTTTCTTTTCAGCATATGATTTAATTTTTTTTTTGGGTGGGGAGTTAAATCTCCAGTTTCAATGCAGATTTCAGGTAGCTCTGAGACTCAGTAGTAGGTATACATTGGAAGCGGACAATAGTTCAAAAGCATCATGATACTCAGTGAGCAACATCTAGAATTTCAGTTTTGAAGGGGAGGTGTAGAGATATCAAAATGTCCCAATTGCAGTCAGTCTTTTACAGGATTTTTCAGGTCTGCTATAAATTTTGAAACACCTGTGAAATGTGAGCTTCTTTGTCTCAATGCTAGAAAAATAGATTTATTTCGCAATATGAAAAAAATGCTAGATTTTTTTTTCCGATTCCCTCTTTTCACAGTATTGTGATCATAGCCTGCTCACTGAATTTTGCCAAAGCAAATCCTACTGTAATGCAAGTACATGTAGTTATAATAAGTGAAAAAACAGCTGGCCAAAACTTCCTCCACAGAAAATTTTAAACAAGGAAAAGTAACCATGGCTAGAAATGTGTGTTGGTGGAGCTAGATACGTTGTGGTCCCTTCTATATGGTATCAGTTATAACTGAATAGCACAGAATCCCACCGTTGCATCATATTGCAAAATATGCAAATTTCTATGAATAATGGATTTAATCCTATTAGAAAAGAGATTTAAAGTATTTAAACATGTCAGCCTTGATTCTGCTCTATGACTTGTTAGCAGAGACAGAAGTATATGCTTATCCAGTTGATGAACTGTTGCGGCATCAGCAGCCACAGCCCTCTCTTGGGAACCTGCCATATTTGCAAAACGTAGCTGTTATATTTTTCCTCATCTCAAATGACTTTTAATACAGCATCAGCTATCTAATACTATACATTCTGCTGATAACCCTATGCTCATTTGTTTTGAACTGGCCTAGCACTTGGAGGAGAAAGCATAAATACAGAAATGATATGGTACATTTTTTGTGCCTTGCTTTGCAACTGCTTCTTGGTAAGTTCTCTAGTGACCCACTTTAAACTCTCTTAATTTCCTAATTGCACAGGATTCAACATAACTACACTAGTAAGCATTTTATATAGGGAGATATGACCAATTATTAACAGAAGTTTAAAGATCCTGTTTGGACAGTATAGAAATTATAGAAATCTCAGGCATTCGGTTACAAAAATATCCAGTAACTATCTGACCAAATAGCTGTGATAAAATATCACAGTAGTGTAAAGAAGGCATATTTTGAAGCATCACATAGTTACATGGAAAAGCAGAATAAATGTCACTGCCATAATTCACACACACAAGATTATATATATATATAAATATATATAAATATATATATATATATATAAAGAAAGAAAGAAATTGACCTTTTCTAGGTTCATGAAATGAGTTGTATAAGGTAGGTGTGGGTAGGGTGTATATATAACACTTAATGGCATGCAAGAATTTAGTTGAAGGGATAAAAGAGGTGGTAATAATATACAGTACTGATGACTTTCTATTTCTTGCAAGGAAGGGAATGATGGGAAAAAAATGTGATTTTTACAGGTCAGTTGAGTCAAACAGAATATGGGGCCTCCTCCAGTAAAGGATTTGCAGGCAGCTTAGCACAGAGAATGTGATGAGGTCGGGTGGCTGCAGTGGAAGCACTCACTGTGTAAAGGCTGCATGTGTTTCAATGTCCTTCTGAACCACAACTGCGAGCCCCCTCTGCCACTTGAGATGACCAGATGACCTGCGCTGGAGCAAGTGGAAAAATTAAAAATGTGTGTATTAGAACATAGTATATGGGAACCTACATGTGTAGTTTGCTAATATGAGAACTTATCTCCCTCCCCCCACCCAAAAAAAAAAAAAGACTTTTTTTATCCTTATTTTTTGCATTTTCTTTTTTGATTTCAATTAAAACAAAAACAAACAAAAAACCTTCTTTAGTTATTGCTGTTTAAATGCTTGGCAATTATGGCCCTCCAAAAGATCACTATTTTCATGTGGAAATATGAAATTGCTAGAAAGTTACTGAAAGGCTGTTTGACCTCTACCATTCCTGCTTCTTCCTTTCATTCTTCAGTGTGGAAGGCTTTATTTTGGGGGAGCTGGGTTTTCACTGCCTGACAGGCCCATGCTCTTTCCATAGTGTTGATTTATCAACTGTCCGCATTACCTTGCAACTATTTTTGCTCACAGCTGGTGAAGGAGGTGAATACCATATCTTTTTTTTTTGTTAAGATATGGTGGCAAAAGTCCTCCTGCAGCCCACCTCACCTTTGGCTGAGAGATGGTACTACTCAGGAGAATGCCGTGTACTACTTTCTGGATTTTTCCACAGCTATTTAATGGGAGAACTGTGTGTTTTATCATTTAGCCATGACATATGATGGGGTGAGGAGATCCAGAGAGATTTCTCAATGCTGCCAAATTTTATGCAGTTCTGTGAAGGATATTTCTTACCAGTGAGAAGCCTTCCCATTTCTTGCTCCCTTCTGATCACCAGAAATGTATCTGTTCCTCTCTCTAGGTCGGCCTACTTCCTGGCAGACTCTCAGTGCTCCAGAAGAAGTAGGACGTTAAAGGGCAGAAAAAACATCAAATGGGAGGATTTCACCAGTCCTCAGCTAGCTCCTCACCAGAAAGGCCAGCAGCACTGGCTCCTCTGCTCTTTTGCCCCTAGCTGCACTTTCTCATGTCTCATTTGGGACCTGTGGGGTTCCTCCTGCAAGCAAGTCCCTGCTTCTGCTACGCCAGCCTGCCATCAGCTGGGGCCTGTTTAAAAGGAGAATTTTCCTGATGTAGGCCAGGCAGCAGGAAGCAAGGTGGAGAGCTTCAGCTAAATAACAACAACAACAAAAAAAAAGTTGGAGCCTCAGTGGTCGTCTGCAGCTCTCTGCGGCCATGGGGAAAGAGGCCTGCCAGAGGAGAGGACACAGTAGCAGGGTCTGGCTGGCTGGGCTGGGCTCCCTGCATAGTTTCCCCTTGATGTTGTACCTCCCCTTATCACTGGGCATGAGGGCACAGAACTGCCCAGAATAGATGGAAACTACCAAGTGAAAATACCTTCATTTCATGCTAGAGGCATAATCATGGCAAGGATTGTTTTCTTCCCAGTACGTCTGCCACGCTAGACTTAAATTCACCTTGTCAAAGAGCAAGCACCTGCCATTTCTTGAGAAAGTGCTGTCTTCCCTGATGGTCCCTGGGGACTGGTGGAAACAAACAGTGTGGCAGCTTGCTGGGGCACTTGCTGTTAGCGGGATATAAATGTGGCAGAGGAGGCCTATTGATGCCCTGCAACAATAGAAACCAACTGCTGCGGTGAGAAAGCGGCCATTTGCTGTGCCAGCTGCAGCCAGGAACAGCAGAGGGATGGGGGAGAGCAGAGGGAGTGAACGTGGGTCAAGATGCCTCAGCATTGTTGTCCAGCATTCAGCCCCACTGTGGCCTGGTGCCGCTCACCTGTTCTGCTACATTTCAGTGGCAAAAGAAGGAGATAAAAGCAAGGAAAGGAAAAGCAGTGAATGTTATTGCCTTCTTTTGTTTGTACCCCATGAAGTTTGCGCTGATACCACTTTTGCTTGTTTCAGACTTGAAATGTCCCAGGGAAGAGTTCGGAAGCTGGTGCCAAATATGTATTGTCCTGTACACCCATTTTGTCTTCATATGCTATCACTCAGTGCCTTTCTTTCTCTTCCTGGGCATGGGTGTTATTTTCCTGCTGCTGATAAGCCTGGCTCAAACATGCTTCCTCCTGTATCACTTCTGGGGGAAAACCTGGCCCTAAATACAGCATTTTCTGAGGAACACACCAGCTGAGTCATGAGCTTCTCTTTCCTGAGTGTTCTGTGGAATCAAAAATGGAGGACTAATTTTGTCTCTACATTTTGCACCACTATGGACTTCATGTGCTCCGAGGGAGTTGTTTTGGGCCTGTCAGACCAAAAGTAGGGCTGACATTTTCTAGGTCATAGCTCTGGCTGGATGATTGGTTGGTGACTCTCTAAAAGGTCATTGCCTCTGCTGTGGGTTTTTGCATATGAATCTGAATCCTTGTTCTCTGTCTCTCTAAATGGAGTCCGTAGAGTGGCCAAAGAAATCCCATTCATTCATTTTGATACTTTAGTGCTGCAAGTAGTATCTCTGTTGGACAATGCCTTCAAGTGCAAGGAACATGTACCATGGAGTGCACTTTTCACACAGAGCATGCCAAACTGCCATGCAAGTTCTGCTTTCAACAGACATCACTGAAATCTCCATACCCATGTTTTTCCTAAGAGCTTTACATCATTAACCTTCAAGCATTGCTCAAGATTTGCCAACTAGATTTGTCCTTAAAGTGGCATAGTAACAGGAGCCTGTGGGCACCACCATTCCTGGACTCTTCAGCCACCATAATCAGGTGGTATAAGGGAAGGAGCATTAATAGGGAGCTTTGAGCATCTTCAGACACCACCAAACTCTCATAAGATATGACTACAAACTTAGTGAGTAGTATACTATCAACCACGACAGTAATACACCCCTGAAAGGGAAAATGAAAGATCTGGGGGTTTGGTCCTTACAACAGGTGTTAATGGGTAAATTTCTCAAAGAAGTATAAAAAGTGGGCGATGGCCCATTCTGCTCATAACATTGTCCAGTTTCCATTGCCTCAACAGGAAAAGGATTAAAAAAATAAAAAATAATAAAAAATCCCAGAAACAATGCTATATTGGATGGGAATAATTGAGAAAAATTAACTTCTGGTTAGGTGACCAGCAAAAGTACTGAAATATGCAGATAATGTTCTATAACTATTGCAAATCACTGATGAGTGAAGGTCTCCTTCCAAAAACCTTTGGAGACCTCATCATGTCAAGGATCTAAAAAAAGCTCAATTCTGTTATACCATGTCTTCCATAAACATATGGGACAAAGTAAATGAGAGGACAGATATCTGACTGAGGGGATGGCTTATATAAGACATAGGTGGAAAAAAAATTGGTAAAAACTTTCAGACACATCAGCATTTCTCCTGATGTCTTCTCTTCTGCTGTGGTGGACAGTGTAGATAGTTGGAAAACAAAAACAAAAACAAACTCCCCCCATAATGCCAGCCCCTACAGCAGCCATTCTGTAAAGTTCAGTGCTAGATTACAGCACTGAGTTTGTAGGGTGAAGTCCTGTGGTCTGCTCTTCAGAAGTATAAACAGGATGATAGAAGAGTGTGAGGAAATCACAGCAAATGTTATCCACTTGGCCTGGTGGTAGCAACTTGAAAAGCAAGCAATGTAGCTGATAGGCTGGGGCTGTACCTTTGTTACTCCATATATAGTGTTAGAGGGAGAAATGAGTAAACATCAGAAAGATTGTATTGGTTATTTACATATTCATACACAGATTTCATATGTGAGTTTCTTATTGGGCATATTTATAGCAACTGTGAATTTGAAGTGAATAGTCAGAGGGGAAAAAAATTAAAAATACAATTATTTATTAACATCATTATTTTGAGAACCACTGTGATCTGAGTAAGATCTGGAACAAATAACTTGTGTTCCAGTAACTAGTTGAATCTGCTCAAACTGACATATCAGATGGCTGTTCAAAATTGCTTATGAGCCATGGTCAGCTGGGAACAAAATGGTAGCAAAACTCCTTCAGTATTTGCAGCAACTGCAGCAGAAAAAAATATCAAAAGTGGGTAGAAAATGATTTTTTAAAATGTGGTATTTACTAAAAAGGGGAAAAAAATTGTATGGCCTTTTCCCCTAACTTTTTATGAAGAATTACCAACAAAATAAGTTGCTCAGGGCCAGAGTGCAGACAGAAGACATCAACGTTTGTTAAATAAATTAGGAACTGTGAATTACTTGCTCAACTTTATTCAATCCTCTACTGTATAAGAAAGCAGCAGGAGAATGGACTTGATTCTTCTACTGGGTTTACTTCTTCAACAGATTCATTCATACAGTGAAATTTTTCTTCTATAGGGGTAATAAAATTAGAGAGAAAGAGGAATCTCTGTGTGGTACATCAGATTTTCCATCTGATTTGTTCCCAGTACATGGGAAAAACATAGCAGATGCATGTTGTGTTTACTAAAGAACATACACATGCATTTAAATCACTTACAGCTTCTTTTTTTATGATGCAATTGTGAATTATGTTCTTTCTGCATTTGTAATTAGAGGGCAGAACAGATGCGAAAGCTTAGTTTAAAGTGATGTGTCCATTAAAATAACCTATACTGCCGAGTAATTGTTCACTATAACAGGGGAATATGCCCATTGTTTTTGTTCCAGTAAAATATGTGGAAAGGACACAAGTCCTCAGCAAATGTTGCTCAGATTTTGAAAGTTCCTGAAACAGGGTTGTACTGGATTAGTGTTTGTTTTAGAGGGAGAAATGATGCCAACACCACCGTCTATTATTGTGGCATAAAGCATCAGACTGACTAAATTTGTGAGAAGTTCAGTGTTTTTTCATGAGAAAGCTTTTGTTTTCCTTAGTGGGACTTTTACTGACAATGACACTTAGGCTACAAAATATTTTAAATTATTAACTGTTAGGCTCTTCATTTTGAATTGAAATTAAACAAGGACTCAGATTTTGATCAAAGACAGCTGCCCCGTAATCTGTAGTTATGCTTGATTGAGATAGGCTCTGACAGCCAACATAACAATAGACAGACCATTCTTTAACATATTAACCCTTGTGACCTAATTAGCCATCCAAAAAATGCAAATAAGATCCTCAGAAACCTTTTTAACCATTCGCTTTTCAATGACATTTGATTTTCTTTTTGCAATGTCAGTGCGCTTGTGTTAAAATTTTAAAGATGTTTAGCCTTTCTGCAGAACAGATGCACACATTAAGCACTTGCTCAGCTCTAATTGAAAACCTCTGTCTTTAGCCACCAGTGCTCACAGCAACATTTGCAAGCTCGAGGTTGAAGATCTTGGCTAAACAGAATGTTAACCATCCCGACTATATTGTTTACACATTTGCTGATGATCAGTAAATACAGCTGAAATTGTAAACAGGGAATGGGTGGTGATGGTGAGGAATCAGGAGGAAAAGAAGGGAGGGAGGAGAGGAAAAGCTGAAATCACGGTGCCCTGCTTTCCGTTGCAAGGAATTCTGTGTTTGTCCGAGTCATTGCAAAAAAGCTTAAAAGGGATAATTCACGTTATGCAATAGGAAATGCAATAATGAGAATAAATTCCTACCAGTGCATTGTTTTTATTTGGCATTACCTTATTTGTGCATGCAGACTGTAGTACAGCCTCAGCAGCTCCCATTTTCCCTTTTTCCCACTGAAAGCAAAGTTGCAACGTCCACTGGAAGTTAACCCTGATGTTCTGGTCAAGGAGATTAAGACTGATGTATGTACTGGAAGGTATTAATTCAGTTTGTAGTAGGCCCAGTGCATGTGTGTGGTTAATTTTTGCCCCTAAGTTCTTCTGGTAATGTGGTCATTTGCAAATGCTTGTTGCACCCCTCCCAGTTCTGTTTTGTAGTGGCCAACCAAGAGAAAGTCCATTTAACAGTTGGCTGCCTGTCTCCTGTTGGGTCTCTTTCTTTTTTCCTTCTTTTCTTTCTCAACCTCCATGCAGTGCCTCCGGATGGCACTTTTACTCTGAGGACACAGCACTCTGCCATGGGATGAGCAGGAAGCCTTCTGCCTGCATGTGTCTGTTACTTCTTTGTCACGTAAGCTCAAGTACCTTGTGTCCCTGTTTCTTTGGATTTGGTAATGGAGTCATATCACGACGAGGAGTCATGGGATAAGAACCTGATGTTAGCTCAGCATGTGTTAGTTTAAAATGTGCTGTCATTGAAGTAAACAAAAAAAACCCGCAGTCTCAATTGTCGATGTAGCTGTTTTTCAGACTCTCAAAGATGTATTTCTTAAAATTTCTAGTGTATTAGATAGCATACATTAGTGCAAGCACAGAGCATGACAAAGCTTCCACTGGCATTTACTGCAGAGACCAGCAGTTGAAGTCTTGTAAGAAGCACAAAATCAATCAAAACATGATGAGCAACACCTCGTGTGTCCAGCCCTCAAACAAATCTCCAGAGGTTCTTGTCTTTTTATTTGCCTTTTGGTTTTTTTTTGAGAAGTGAGGTCTCACTTGCTGACTTTTTCTTGGCTAAAGATTTACTTTTTGCTTTCCTTTTCATAAACCGGAGGCTGAAAATGCTGACATAATTGTGTGATTCAAAAGGACTGGGATTTCAAGAGAAATCCCAAAGATCTCATCTCTGGCAGGAAAATCACAGGAGTGTCTTCAGCTCAAGACATTTGTGATTTTTACCATGAGGCTTGTGACACACTCGAGTGTCTCTACCTGACAGTTGCTGTTGTGCTTGCGGTGTACCTGGGCTGGCTTTATTCACGCTATCTGGGGGAGCCGTGGCAGCAGGGAGCTCAGCAGGAGCTCATCTGCCTGGCTGTCTGCAGGGTAGCTCTGCCTCCACACTGCTGCCGGTTTAAAACTGGCTTGGACTGTGGGCAGAACTCGCAGTCTTTGTTGTGACTGCAACATAGACACATATTGTGTTTCTTTGCCTAAAAGAACAGAAGACAAATGGGGATTTGCTGCAATCTGCATTAAGAGGTTTATTCACTGTAAGTGTTAATGATAACTGGAGAAAAATAACATTCCAGAGTGTGGTTGCAGCTTACGCTGTCAGAGAACACATCTCATCGCACCTCTGACCAACACAGCTGTGCTGTCAGAACAGGATAGAGTTGGCCTTCATATGGGAAATGAATGAAAAAAGAGGTAGCAAACATAGGCAGAAATGCTAAGCTCTAGCCTGATCACGACTGTGGCATTGGCAGCCGATGTCCCACTAACAAAGTTCTGCTCCTGTTTTGGAGGTCTGTCACGAGAATGCTTCATCCTCTCAGCCACCTGGGCATTTCAGACCATAATCCCAAAGGGTGCTCCTACAGAATGCACCGTAGCTCGTGCAGTTTATGCAGTATTTCCCGCAGAAGATAATAATGAATGCTCTATTGCACAGAATGAGGGTGGGCTACAATATTAATTTTTAGACTGTAACAGGATTAGGTATACCTCTGTTGCTTTGCCAGTCTTACAAGAGCTAAAATCTGCCATGACTAAGTCACTGTTGCCATTTCATTTCCCCCTTTCTTTTTTTTTATAGGCTGAGTTGGATTAAAGAAAAATGAAAATGAATTGCTGCAGTAGTGTGCTGAGTCAACTCTCCTTAAAGTTTCTTTTGTAATTGAAGGCGCAGACTTAGCAACGTATTACTTCTTAAGGTTTTATCACTATTTGTGCTACTTCCATGTCATAGTCACGTTTAGATGTAGAGTCAACAGAAAAGGCAGCAGAGGGGGCAAGAACACAAGGACTTTGTGCATACCTGAGGGGAAGTACCCTGATGAAAATAGTCCTTCAGGATGCACGAAGCATTTCTCTGAGGGTCAATAGAGCGCAAGCAATTACAGTGCAGCTCTGAGTCAGTAGAAGTACAACTTTAGTGGTGCGTTTGGAGGAAAAAAGAATTGGGACAAGACACTAATAAGTTGTAATAAGCCACCTTCTGCTTAAAGATACTGCTGGAGGTTAATAGTACCTTCACTCGGGACTCCCAGTTCGTGATTTTTAGATAGTGCAAGAAACAAACAGGAATATTCTTGCTGCTCTGGTGGCTTGAAAAGAATGCCAGCGATCAAAGTCATATCCATCACATGGTGAAACTGGTTCTGCTGGCCATGTCCAGAAGGCACAAACCTCCTCCAGAGGCCAATCCAGAACCCAAAGAGATGCTGCAGCTCTGCAGAACTCTCTTGCTCTGTGGGGTGGGTCAGACCTGGCAAGATGCTTGCAG
Organism: Anser anser; assembly: GCF_964211835.1. Taxonomy (NCBI): domain Eukaryota; kingdom Metazoa; phylum Chordata; class Aves; order Anseriformes; family Anatidae; genus Anser; species Anser anser. Next base: position 2,315 of record NW_028153614.1, on the reverse strand, counting down.
GAGAAAGAGGGTTGCTAACAGTCCCCCTGTGAGGAGTTTGTAGGCCCTAAAAACCTACATATGAGTGCTGCTGCTGTCAGAAGGGGAATTAAAAGTTTGTGGAGAGCTGGTTTCCACATTGGGAAGCGAAGCAGTGCCGGAGCTGCTCCTTGTAGCAGATGGGGAGGTGCCTTTTTGCCTCTCTTCACCACTGGAGAAGGCAAGCTGTCCTTTCCCCTTTGCCTGTGGGAGCTGACTGACAGCCGAGCCTTGGGGCCACTGGACAGCAGGGAGGCTGCCAGTGCAGAGCACCCTGTGACCCTACTGCAGAAGATGACAGATTGGCTTCCTAGCATAAGCATTAGGCGTCTCGTTGACCTCTAATTCCACTGGCTGTGCCTGTGGAGAGATGTGGGCTGGATTTTTCTGTGCTGCATACTTGTGCAGGGAATATTAGCCCTTATGGGAGAGTAGTGTTCTGCTCTAATAGTGTTGAATGAGTATTTATATTTAGTTATTTCATTTTTGTGCCTAGTTCTGGATTTCCTAATCTTCTTTATTTTACCTTTGCTTTGTCCTGAAATAAATGTTTATCTTGCTTTTCCATTGCTCCTGAATTACCTAAAAATGTCATGAAGAGCAAAGAGCAGAGACAGCTAATCCTGAAATGTGCTGGTGAGATCCAGAGGAGAGAGAAATATAAAGTGGGGACAGAGGAACCATTGTTGTCCAGTGGAAGCAATAGTGCTTTTTTTTTTGTCTTTTTTTTTTTTAATTAGTAACAGTGATGCATCTGTGGTTCGCCCAAATTTGCTCATTTAATAGAGTGTACAAACACAAATACCTTTCCTCACAGAGAGTGCCCAAACTACTAGACTACTGATGCTCTTGGATTTGAGTGGTGTTTGTACAAATCGTTATCCATGGCCTGCCAGCTTTACACTTCATGCATAATGGAGCCACTAGTGAAAGATTCAGCAATGTTGAGAGCAAGCTCAGCCCACCCCTTATCAGTGGGTTGTGAACTGGGAGGAAAGGTGTATGTTCATGACACACCTACAGTGACAATTACCAGCTGTCACAAGGACGTTTAGATGCAATTTTTAGGCCATGGAAAGGAAAGCAAGCTGTTTGCCTGCATTATACAGAACAAGAGTCAAACAGCTGGGTAATCCCAGGAGCAGGAGGTGTCCTTCATCTTTACAGCTGCTTCTGATATAACTTAGATTGGAGCCAAGGGTGTAGGTTTGGGATGGGAAAAAGTTTTATTTCTCTTATCTTCCTCTTCCCTTTCCCTCTCCCTCCCTCTCCCGCCCCCCCCCCCCCTTTTGTTTTTCAAACTAGAAGTATCCCGTTGCAAATGGCTACAGAACCAAATATGCAAAAAGTGGTATGTGCCTAATTTTATTAGTAAGACCTTTCCTGACAATTATGGAAAAAGGATGTTGCTCTATAATGATACAGGTATTTTAAAAGTCTTGTTTTTTCAGCACTGCTACATAACTGTTGTTTCCCCTCAATTTTTCTGTTTCATCGTAACTGGTTGACAATTGTTGTTATGTTAGATATTTTCATTGACTTGACATTTCTCACAATAGCTATAACAAAAGTGATTTGTTTAAACTGTAGGAGGTATGATGAATTAATAGCTGACTTTTGTTACTGTGTTCCTGTGGGAAGACAAGTGATCTTTTTTTTTCTGGGTAACAGTTTTACCTTGGAATATTTCAGAAACCTATCAGAGTGAGCAAGGACAGCCCTGGACACCTACAGTGTCTCAATCAGAGGGTGACAGACGTTGTAATATCATACACCCTGTCTTCAGTATGCTGCTGTCAGTCACTGGTGACTGAAGCTATTCGTGGTCCATAATAATGCACAGCTGCTGTGCAGGAGAAATACCATAGCTAAACAAACATGGTGCAGTGCTAATCATTTAATTTGGCTTTGACATTCTTAAGGTTCTGATAAATTCATTTCAAAAAAGAGAGATTATTTTTCTTTCCAGTAAGTTAAAGTGATTTCATGGGTTGTGTAACCCTCTTCCAAGCAAATCGTCGACTTCTCTGGGACTGCTTGCATGAGCAAATATACCAGAACTGAGACTTTCAATGTTATGATGTACTGTTAGCAATTTGGAAACACACCAGAAAATTATGGCTTTTAGTTTCTCACTATCAGGTCCACTGTAAATTATATATTAAAAAAAAAAAAAAAGAGAGAGAGCAGGAGGCAGCTAAGTGAGAATTTGTTTTTGTTCAAAGTATTCACCAGTTTCCCGGACAAAGGTTATAGACATAAAACAGTAGGGTCAATTGCTTTGGGCAGAGCTTCTG